>NC_057801.1:13137862-13168645 GCF_018294505.1 Triticum aestivum | reverse complement strand
GGCGGCGCTCGGCACGGGGAGACCTCCCTGCTGGCTTCCCTTGGGCGCGGCGGCGGCCGATCTGGTCACCTTCCCCTTCTTCGGCGTCCAGCGGCGGCCGGTGCGCCCCGGCTGGTCCGGGCCTGTGGCTTCGGGGGCGAACTTGGTTTCGGGGGGGAGGTTGGCTGGTGGACGGGGACGCCTCCGCATGCCCCGTCGCCGATCTTGGCCTTGGGCTGCTCCGTCACCTCCCCCTTCCCCCGGACCGGCATATGGTCGCGGTTCCTCTCGTGGCAAGGTGTCCGCCGGTGGCTTCGGAGTCGGCTGGGGGCGTAGATCTGGCCAAAGGTGTGCTCTTTAGTGGCTGCCGCGGTGGTCTGGTGGCAGGGCGGCGGTCCTGGCGGTGGGAGGCGTGTATGTCGTGGGCGGACTGCGCGTCTCGGTTGCGGGCACGCAGGCATGGCTGCTTGGGCGGCATGGCTGCGAGTGGTTGGCGGATCGGGGATGTGACGAAGGGATTGAAGCACCGGGGTTCATCACCTGTCCAGTTCGTGCACTGGCCGACGGTGGCGGCGTTTGCGGATGTCGTGTTCCTCCTTGTAGGCTCCGTCGTGGTGCTCATTCTCCTTCGTCTCGCTCCGGGTGAAAACTTGATCTGAGGATCAGACGATGGCGACATTCCGTGGTCGTACCCTTCTTGGAGGCATCGTCTTGGAGCCCTCGGTCCTGCGTGGTTCGTCACACACCCTCCCGGACGATTGCTCTTGGTGGTCTCCGTCGGCGCTAAGCGGTTCCTTGTTGCACATCTTGTAGGTGTTTGGTTGTTGTTGAGGGTGTGTTTCGTTGCCCGGCTTCCTTGTATCTCGCCTTGGGTATGTGTGGTGTGCGTTTGTATCGATACTTTGGATGTAAGTGGTTGTTGCTTTATAATATAAAGCGGGGGAAACCCTTTTTCATAAGCTAAACCCAGATACAAACATGTGTACATATAGCAAGGATTAATCATTTGACACCCGTTTGGGGATTGACCTAGGGTGCACATCATGATGCGGATACAGATACATAGTAGACTTGCAGCTATAGTATACGGGAGTTCTTGAAGCCGCGGCATGCATGCGTTTACCTATTGATTGATACAGATGCAAGTAGCTGGACACGTAATTATGCGGCGGTTGAATATATTTTTCTTCCTTTTTATCACATGCTATCCAGTGCAAAGAAGTTCCCAAGACGCAATGATGTAGCAGCCACTTGTGGGTGGTCAACTGAATGACAAGAAAGGGGAACACACAAGTGCATCCAGGAAAAATAATATTGTAACGTAATAAAAGATGGTCGTCAAAACTTAGATATGATGCTGGCCACCGAAATTCTTGTTAGAGTTGTGTCGAATATTATTGTACAAGTTAGGTTACGGTTGGACTATGAGTTGTATTGTGTTTACATAGGATGTGGAGTCGTGTCCTAGTAGGACACTTGTATCCTAGGCCTCTCTTATATAGCGAGGCTAGACACACGATGTAACATATGCCAACATAATAGCACATGCACGCAGGGGGAGCCGGCGCGTGTCCGGCACCCGGGCGGCCAGGGTGCGGTATTGTGATGGTGTCATGGGAAGGAGCGCCCGTAGTCATGCCCTGGGGATGTAGCCATGATGGTGAACCTCGTTAACAAATCTCGGTGTCGTGCTTGTGTGATTGCTTGGTCTTCTATAGATTGACGGAACGCCTCGGATTTATTCTAACAAGTGGTATCATGAGCAAGGTTCGATTCAAAGGCTGGAGATGTTGATTTAGAGGTAGAGCAGAATTTGTCGAATCGATCGGTGGTCGAGATCTGCGACTGGAGAAGATCGATGGTAGCGGCGGGAGTTCTGTTCGTGTTGGAAGCAATCGGAGAAGCACGCAGAGGCAGGAGTCCTGCGCCTGAGCGGCGGCACTTCGCTAGGGCAGGCGCGTGGCCGGGCGGCAGCATGGCCCAGTGGGGCGCTCGCGGGTGGTTTTGGTCGAGCCAGACCGAGCAGGCAGCGCGGAAGGTGGGCCAGCAGCCGAGGCGGCAATGCTTCAGCGGCGGCAACAGCCGGGAGTCGACAAGATCGGATCGATCTGATCGAAGGTTGTGGCTGCGCGAGCGAGAGACAATGGAGCAGCGACAGCGCTAGGTTAGGGCAACGCAGGAGCCAGCAGGTGATGTCAGATGGCCAGGCGGGGCTGACCGAGCCGGACTAGGCGCGGGCGGTGGCATAGCAGGTGGCCCATGGCTGGGCTGCACTGGTTTCGAGCTGGCAATGCCAATGTTAGGCTGCTCGAGCTGAGACTTGTGCATGGCCAGGTTCGATGTGTGGCTTGGGGAGCTGCAGGGTGTTGTCGTGCGTTGCGGGCATGTGGCCGGAGGGCAACCGGGTCGCAAGCTGGAGAGCTGCAGGAGGCTGTACGTATGTGTGCATGAGATTTGTTGAAAGAACTATCGGTTCCCAAGAAGTGTTGAAACGTGTTTGGAATATGGGATCCATTGGCTGCCATCACATTGATCTCACGGTGAACAAGATAAAAGAGCAAGAGAATAAGAATTGGTCAAGGAAGTCCACGTGCTGCTATGGTTGTAATAAAGTTGATTGAACTGGTTGTTACACGTGCACGGATACCGCCGAGGGCTATTTCTGGAGTTCTTTGCCTGTTACGTTGAGATGGCAGATTGGCAGCAACGGTGTTGTTCAACAACGTAGTCAGACGGGAAGGTGCGTTGCACAAACAGGATCATGCAAACACAGGGCGTCAAGCAATGCATGAAGATGTGCGGGCGAACACGGCGCAGGGTGGAGCATAACTGCAGTCGGATAAATTCGGCTGGGTCGGACTAGACAGTCTGATGGACTGACATGGATGTTGGTCAAAGCAGAAGACGGTAGTGTTTTCAGCGACAACGCCATAGGAGCGTGATGCTGATGGTGGCCGACTTCTGGGGCGTGGAAACACGTGGTGCATGCCTGAGGGCTTGTGCAGCTTCGACAAGACTAAGGCGCGGAGTTGATTCAAGGCAGTGTACACATGAGAGCTTGAAGTCGACAGGGCGCGGGGGTAGCATAGCGCAGCTACATGGAGTCATGTTGAAGGTGGAGCTGGAGTCTGATGGATGACTATGCTCTGTGCTGATGGAGGGGCTACGGTGTAAGATATCGGAGAATCGAAGCCTATTTCAGCGGGATAGCGAGAGACACGTGGATCAGACTGGGTACCAGTGGTCTGATGGAGACGTGATACTCGGCATCGGTCGGTGATGATTGATGGTTCTCTGCAGTGGGGGTTGAGGCAGTGGGGGCTAGCTACCCGGGAGACTCGACCAGGACAGCAGAGGCTCGAGGCGGTGATAGCGGCGAGGCGTGCGGTAAGCACGGGACACAGCGACAGGCCAAGGCACTGGTGGTCAGACATGTGGTCAGACAAGTTGTGTAGGGGTGCTGAAACAGTGTTGATGAGTACCAGGTTTAAGTTGGTGACTGGGTCTATCGGTGCTAGTTGATGGACAGAAGTTGACCATGGAGAATCTGAGAAAGTGGCGGAAAGTCTGAAATTATCAAAGGCTGAGAGAGTACATGGCCGTATATTCTGTGATGTTCAGTGCACATGGCAAAGTGCGGATGATAAATACAGAAGGAGGCGGAGTGCTACAGCTGTGGGACATGCCAAAGACTATCCAGAAGAAAGGTGAGACAACTGCAAATTTGACTCAGGGTGACACAAGGCGACGGTGAAATTCCTTCAAGTTTCACACAAGCAGTCAAGAAAGAGCGGTGACGTTGAGTTCAGGTAACTCTTATATGTGGCGTCCAATATGTGAGTTGTTCATTTTCATGTAGACAGTGGTCGGTTTGTGATGGCGTTGAACGGATTCTCCGGAAGTTGGAAGCACAAGGTAGAGTAATGAGGAACTTAATTTTGCTCGAGTGTTGATTGTGAAGAAGACAAGAAGGGACTACAGTTGCAGGTGAAGTCACATGGAGTCTGGGAGTAGCAGCGGTGCTTATGGCGTATCTCAAGTCCAATGTACATGGAGGTTCGACGTACGGACGAACTCAAGATGATGGAGAATATTCGCCAAGGTGGAGTTTGTTAGAGTTGTGTCGAATATTATTGTACAAGTTAGGTTACGGTTGGACTATGAGTTGTATTGTGTTTACATAGGATGTGAAGTCGTGTCCTAGTAGGACAGTTGTATCCTAGGCCTCTCTTATATAGCGAGGGTAGACACACGATGTAACCTATGCCAACATAATAGCACAGGCACGCAGGGGGAGCCGGCGCGTGTCCGGCGCCCGGGCGGCCAGGGTGCGGTATTGTAGCGGTGTCATGGGGAGGAGCGCCCGTAGTCATGCCCCGGGGATGTAGCCATGATGGTGAACCTCGTTAACAAATCTCGGTGTCGTGCTTGTGTGATTGCTTGGTCCTCGGTAGATTGATGGAACGTCTCGGATTTATTCTAACAATTCTAGCTCTGCGTGTACTTTTGGGCACCGACGTTGCTGTGAAAACGGTAAAGATGGATGGTTTCACTTGAAGCTGAAGCAAAAATCTGAGGGTTGGGTGTTTTTTGTCCCCTCTCTCTTGTACGGACTGAGATCCAGTGACTTCACTTGGTGAAGTTACGTTGCAACTTTAGGCTCTTCATCTCCATCCAAAACAGATCCAATGGTCCATATCACACAAAGGCAAAAGCCTTCGGCACTTGGTCAGTTTTGCAGCCCAGCAGCGACAGAAGACTCATCGTAGGATTCAGTTAAAACAGATTACATGCCAACTATCTAATCTTCATTTCTGAATATATAAACTATAGGTTTATAGCCGTTTCAACATACATGAAGCAAGGTTATCATTTGGTTGTACCTTCCACTTAGCTGAACTAAAAAGATCATACATGCACATACATATTTTTGACTGACAATACTCATGAAACAGATTATAGAGTGGCATTTGACATTGAAAGGCTGCATCATAGAACATCCAAATGCTACAGCAAGAAATGCCAATGTCGAGTAATCATTCAAGTACACAAAAGCAGGCCATTTCACTTGTACACTTAGGCCAAAAAAGACTGGTTAATCCCCAAAACATTGTAGTTAACCCTGTCCAAAATACTACCTAGCAACTTTGAAGATACTAGATCAGATCATCATGAAGATATCATCGTCAACTCGTGAAGTTGTCAAAAGCTTGGTAAAGCTGTCGATTGCATCGTATTCTTGACGCTTCTCACTTTCTCCTATGGGACTCCCTCCTTTGTTTGTGCCATCATTCTCCACTTGCACTTGAGGCTGCACACTGTCTTTTTTCTTTTGTTGTTGTTGCTGCCAATGTAAATGAAAAATCATTTTGTTAGTTTAGGAATGAATAAGAACAGATAGTACATACATACTGCAGCTGACCTTTGCTTCCTTTTCTGTTGTTGCCGCTGATTTAGGTTGCTTTCGCCCCTTGCGTAACTTATCAAACCAAGTTTGCTTTCTCCTTAATTTTTTAGATGAAACCTCTTTTTTCTTCAGTTTTGCAGAACTAAGAAAGTCATTGGCTTGCTGCACATTTGGATCAACATTTTCTTGGTCAATGGAACATTCATTCGTAGCACTAGTAGCTGATGCATTGAGTTTATCCTCTAGTTGTGGCCAAAGAGAATCAAGTGCATTTTCTAGCAACAAACGACATTCAGGAGAGTTGGCTATTTTATATGCCATATCATGAAATTTATGAGACGTATCTTTGTACCAAAGTTGAGCTTTCAATTTTGGATTTTCTACCACTTTCCTTCCTTGCCTATCTTGTATACTTCCATTGCGTGCTTCTCTGGTCCATCTCTTTAGGACATAATGTGTTGGCAATGTCTTTACGTTCATCAAATCAAGAACTTTCAAACTATGTTCACACAATATTCCCGCCCTTTTGAACATTTGACAACTACATGAAGCTATTTGGTTCAAAGGATCACCAATCACTATGCGCTCCTCCTCCTCCTCATAAGTCAAATCACCATGCAACCTCCCAATAGCAACAGCGAATTTGTTATTTTCATCCAACACTCTAGTGGAAGCAGCCATGGATCTTTCATATTCACTTTGGAAAGCTTCAAAAATAGTGGGAGTGTACACTTTGCTTGCTTGCACCAACATCGGAGTGCACATTTTGATTCTTGGCAACTTTTTTCTTGCCTCATATTCAGATTCCAATTCCTTTCTTCTTTTTACTTCAATCGTTCTCTCAAAATGCATCAAGAATCGGACAATATGGAAATCAGATTTCAAATGGTTCTTCAACGCATTGTTGAAACTCTCACTTAGTTGTGTACTTCTCACTCCCAAACTGAAGACATCTCTCATATAACATTCAGCCCATTTTTCTTTCACCTTGTAGATACTATCTAACCAAGTTTGCTTATGCACTTTATGTCGCATGTTGTCAAATGCTTCTTGAAATGCTGCCTTTTCCTCATAGCCAAACATACAAGCACTAAAATCAGAGAGAATATGAGATTCCTCTTCCACCTCCCCTTCATCTTCCTCTTCGACCTCTCCTACATCTTTCTCTTCACCCCTGACTGGAGATAAATGTTTGACAGCATTCATCATAATGTGAAAGGTGCACAACCCGTGATATGATTCCGTGAATACTTTCTCTATAGCTTTTCCCATTGCCGCATCTTGATCCGTATAAATAGTTCTAGGTTGTCTTCCATTATGTGCAGCTAGAAAAGTCTCAAATAGCCATATAAATGAGTCCTTTGTTTCATCAAACAGCAAGGCAGCACCGAAAATAGTAGTTTCTCTGAACTGATTGAGCTCAAGAAAAACACCAAATGGCCTATACTCTTTGTTTGTGCCAAAAGTAGTGTCAAATGTGACAACATCACCAAAGTGTGCATAGTCAAGGATCATTTTAGCATCAGCCCAGAATATGTTGGTTATATCCTCCTCACAATCCAACTGTAGTGCATATTGGAATGATGGATTGTCAGTAGTTTTGTCATGAAAATATTTCAACATACTTCCAGCTTGTCCAAAAGCCAACTCCCTTTGTCGCTTGGTTCGCAAATGATTTTTTTGGTCACGGCAAGTATATCCAAGGTTAATCGGTCCACCAACTTGACGAGAAGCAAACTCATGTGCAGCTTGTGGCATAATGCCAGAATCATCGGCGGTTTCAATTTCAAAAGCTTGTCTTTCTGAAATCTTTCTCTGGGATACCATCAAGTGAAGAGTTTGTGGCAATTGCAACAAGTGGTTGTGTTCCAGCACAACCTCGGTTACTTCATAATTTCCGGCCTCTCGATCCAATTGAAAAGACATACGAGCTTGGCAATTGGTTCTTGTTTCAGCTCTAAAACGCTTTGGTGCATGATCAGTTTGCCCTTTTCTTCGATGACCCTCGTTGGAACAAACAAATCTACATGAACCAACCTGACCATCAAGTCTGCTTTTGTTTGCATATCTCCTTCTCACATCAAAGCCTGTGTGACCCCCATATGCAACCCAAAATGCCCAAGCCTCATCCACATTTCTGAATCTCATACCAACTTGAGGTATTCCCTTACCAATTTCTGCCATCTCACAATAGTCAATTGTGAAGCACAACACTGAATTCTGTCAAATAGCACAATAGAGAGCACTCAATTTCAGAAATTCCAAATGAAAGTCTAAAATCAGAGGACAAAATTCATCACGAGTGTACGTGCAAACTATTCCAAGCAATTTGTATTGTACATGCATTATGAGTAACCAAACTGACTACCATTCTGCACCCAAGCAACTCAAACTGAAGCTGTACATGAACTGCTCTGTACATACCTAACTCTTACTGTATCTGTATGAATCAGGGACACATTACCTCGACTGGATGTGGGATGACAGAGGTCCGACGGCGAAGGCGGCACGCGTGGCCTTCCCACTCCTCCGGCGGCAGCCCGCCCCTCCCTCTCCTCCAGCGACGGTGCGGCCGCGCGGCTCCTTTTCCTCTTCAATGCGGCGGCCGGCGCGGCCGCGCGGCTCCTCTCCGATGCGGCGGCCGGCGCGAGTCCCTTGCTCTCTCTCCCAGATGTTGCGGTGTGGTGCGATTCCCCTTCCTCTCCGATGCGGCGGAGCAGCGCCGTCTCCCTGTCCGAGACGCCGGCGCGGGCGGGAGAGCGGAGCAGATTCCCGCGAACTCTTTTCTTCAGCCTGCACTCGGCCAAAACTGCTAAGTACTGAGGGCTTTTGCCTTTGTGTGATATGGACCATTGGATCTGTTTTGGATGGAGATGAAGAGCCTAAAGTTGCAACGTGAGTGAAGTCACTGGATCTCAGTCCCTCTTGAACATGTTCTGTGCTTGCCATTTTTGTCCTACAGAAAGGTAGCCCATTAATCACCACTGGACAAAGTTCAGTTGTACTAGATGAACGACAAGTAATATGGATCGGAGCGAGTAGTTACCTTTTCACAATTCGGCAATCAAAACCAGAGCAAATCTGAACAAAAACGTGTTGTTTTCCCTGATGTCGGTCTGTCGACTGTTGATGTTTCATCGGATCAGAGGGTGCTCAGACGAAACTAGTAGCAACTGACTGTGATACAATGTCGCACAGAGATGTGAGTTCTGAAGTCTGTACAGGAATCTGTCGTGGCCAGAGCAGAGTTGAACATAGCCGTTTTGTTTCTCTGACGTTCATCATCATCATCCTCAGCTTCTCCATAAACAAAAAACGTGCTGTTTCTCTGTTTGATCCAGTCTCTTCTTAACACATCTTCCATCATCCAGATAAAACACGCACTGATGGATCTTACTGAGCAACGCAACATGTAGCTGCAGGATGTGGCCATGTCCTTGAGTTGACAAGTGCAGCTCCGATGTGCTCTTTGTCTGGCTAGCAAAATGTGCGCCTACAAAAAATATACAACTCTTTCAACGGTTGATGAGCTTACAATATTTACCAAGTGTCAAGACCCAAAATATGAATTTGAATCTAAAACAGGACTATAATATCCTTGGTAAAAAATTAGCATTTTGAGACGAGTCTCCTGAAAATCAATCCAACCCACATTTTGCAGAATTCAAAATTTAACAATATACTCGGATTTAGAGAGCATAAGACATATGTATATATTCTTGTTACAGATCTAAAAGCTATCAATCCTTCTACAATATATTCAGATAAAGAGAGCAGAAAACATATATATCTCCTTGTTGCAGATCTAACAGCTACCTAGTGTGGGTGAGATTTTCGTTTTTTCTTCTGTGATGGATATCGTCCTCTAAAAGTACATTCAGATAGAAAGAATTTAGAGACCGTAGAACATGCTTATAGGAAAAAAGAAAAAGAAAAACATGCTTACAGAAATATTTTTTGTAGCATAGAGGAAGGCCATGGGTACAGAAGATACATAGGTGCTCAAATTTGTTGGTTTGAAGACGATGAGGCAGCATCCATTTGTCGATTTTGGATCGTCTTCCCATTAAGACGGATGTATGGAACATGAGAAATGTTTATCCAAGCTGATCCTCCAGGTTTGAAATCATTTTCTGCCTCAACTGGAAATCCATGCATAATAAATTCTTGGAGTTTCTGTGGAAAATTTTCTCTCGGGGCCACTGGTTTTGTCATGATATGAAGTACCTTTAAGGAGGCGAGTCTGCCTAGTGTAGAAGGGAGTCGTTCAAGAAAATAACAATTATCAAACACAATTTTTTCGACAGAGGTTAGTTGTTCAAACCATTCCTCCTGCTCTGGGGTAAAATAATGGTCCTCTATATGGGCGATTTCAATAACTTGCACTGAGGGGAGAAAAGAATTTCTACTTAACAAGCTTGAATCTGTAATTATACTGGTAAGCTGATGTACAGCCTGCTCATCTTGTCTCGTTGATTGGTCTGAAAATTCAGTAAGAATGTGAGGACAACCAAGAACATTGACTTCCCTGAGGCTAGGAAAGCAGTGTAGCCCATCAACCAAACGTAGCGAACCACATTTTCTGAGGTATAGATACTTCAATGATTTCAACTGATGCCCAAAGAGTAAGAGTTGGTGGTCGCAGTAAGATATCTTCAAACTTTCAAGACATTTTAAGAGTTCCACATATTGTGACAGTGCATTGACAAGGTTCCCACAAGATGAAATGTCAAGTTCTGATAACGAAGACATGAATGACAAATGTGGTACTTCTTCAAGTTTAGGGCAGTTGTGAAGTTCAAACCTTGTGACATGTGGAAGGAGAGGGCCATGATCATCTTCCACATGTGACCAATCTATCCATGATGTCATGGAAGAAACTCTGAGGTCCTCCAAACTTCTAAGACAACCAAAAGATATTCCATCAACATGCTTCACTAACGGCAAGTTGTCTAGAATGAGACGCCTAAGTGAAGGGAAATTTCCAAATGGTGGAAGTACAGCTAGGAGTCGACAGTTCCCAACATGAAGGGACTGAAGTTTTGTGTATATTTGACCTTGTAACATCCAACTCGGGAAATTTATGGCCCCATAACCTTCGATCATGAGCTCTCCTAGATTTGGGTGTGGCTGCAATCCTTCAAGTACATCTTTGGATACATTTCTACCCGTCAACACCAGTGCTTCAAGGTGTTTCTTCTCAATCATACATGCATCTTTTGCCTCGTGCCTGTTCTTAATGATGTGGATATTGCTGATGCATATTTTCTTAGATAGCTCTTGCATGCTCTTCAACTCATTTATCATGAATCCATTTTTCTTTCCAACACTGAAGTTCTCCAATTCTTGAAGTTGACTCAGCTGCCCAATACCAGGAATTCGAGACAGAGCTGTAGCATCAACATACAAGTGTCGTAGGCTGGCAAGCCTATTAATGCTTTGAGGAACTGAGTCACATGTATACCCACGGAGGTATAAAAATTGAAGATTACAAGGGAAGCTGCGCAAATTGTTAACTCTTGTAAAAGAAAGATCGAAGAACCTCAATTTTCTCAATAATGCAAGATTGGGCAGCATACTCGTCATCACCTCAAAGTGAGATAAATCTAGCACTCGGATGCTTCTTGAGTTGGCTAACATATTGTCAACAGCATCAAAAATTTCATTACTGTCACAATGACCAAACAGTAAGATTGTCCGAAGATTTTTATACCTGTTCGCCTCATGAATGTGCAGTTGATTACCAACTTGAAGAGACAAGTGGCGAACAGTTGGTGATGCTCTCTGTGAGGTCTCTTTGTGGAGGAAGCATTCATTTGAAGAAACAGCAATTGCCAGAGCCCTTACTAGATTGTGCATAGTGTATCTCTTGTTGTCAAATGTAGACTGGAAAAATGATCTTTGTACAAGTTCATCAAACAATTTACTCCCAATATCCTCTAATCTAGTTCCATCAAATTCGCTGTGTTGGATGAAATCGTGGGAAATCCACATATTGACCAATCTGTCCTTGTCAAACAGGTAGTTTTGTGGGAAAATCGAACAGAAAGCGAAGCTCTGCCTCTGTGTAGGTTGCAGGTCTTGATAACTAATTCCCATGTATGGAAGGATTCCACATAAAACTTCACTCATGTCCCACCAATCGCTCTCCAGGATGCTTCTCCAGTGATCTACAGCAAATCTGGACCTCATCAAATCTCCCATGACTTTCGCTGCTAATGGCAGACCATCTAGTTTTTTTGCTATTTGTTCACCAATTAACAAAAGAGTCTGATTGTTCTCAACCACAACATCAGTGGTGCCAAATGCATAATACCGGAAAACTGGCCAAAAACTCTCCCATGGCAAAGGTGTTAGTGGGACTTGACACATTGTCACCACTGTGTCTGCAACCCTTTTGCTTTGTGTTGTGACAAGAACAACACTTCCTGGCACGTCACAAGCTATGGCAGTAAGCAAACTATTCCACTGGTCACACATCTCATCCCAAACATTGTCTAGAACAAGAAGGAATCTTCCATCCTGATGGATGACACTTTGAATATTGTTGACAGTTGTTTCCAGACTTTCTGCATAGCCAAAAGATGAATAGTTTCCTTTAAAAGAGCGCAACATCTCTTGCAATGTTCTTTTCACACCGAAGTGTTTTGAAACATAAACCCATGATCTTTGCTTAAAGTGACCCTTTACATTTTCATTATTGTAAATGACTTGAGCAAGGGTGGTCTTCCCAACGCCGCTCATACCAACAATCGGAATAACATCAACACCAGCAATGCGATACCTTGCCCCAAGTTTTGCTCTTACGCTACTGGGTTCTGTTTCAGAGCCAGATGAACCCAACATAATTTTCAGTATTAACTCTAGAACTTCATCACGGCCAAACACCTTGACATCAATTGGAACACGAGAAGTAGTCTCTTCCACAATTCTTTCCTCCTTAATGGCATTCAAATTATCATGCTTCATTAGCTCAACGAACGTGTTGGAGATTGCACAAAGGTGGTCTAGCTTTTGCACAACACATTCAAGCATTTTCATGCCCTCATCAGGTACAACCAGACTTTTCAGGGCCCTGACCGAAGATGAAATGAGCTCCCTCACCTTGCGCTTTCCGGCAACTATCTCATGACAATCAAATCTGTCAAGCACATCCTCGGCTTCATAGGCAGCAGTATGGAGGTTCCTTAGCCACTTGGTAAGGCTATTGCTGATGATAAGATGGTTATCAGCCACCTCGGTAATTGCCTTCACCATGGTGAGGCTTGTGCGCAGTCTGGTCAGAAGCTCTTCGGTAGCATGGCTTAGATTGTAGTTGCTCCCTAGGTAATCCATCGTCTTGTCAGCAACACGTTGGATAACAGCTGATGAGAAACCACCAACCACCTGCTCTGCAACTGCAGACATCATGATTTGAACCCTGCAGTGATGATGGAATTTGTTAGTCCATGTTTGTATGTTTATATGCAGTAGCTGTACAAAGTTGTACTATCTTGTTAAGGGAGAGAAGAAGAGATAAACCCATGAATTCTATCTGGCAAGAAGATCTCTATTTGGCTTGTTTTTGTAAAGATTGCTACATACATACATATATATAAACTGGCATCTACCTACCTGTATGGCTAATTAAGTCTGTGTATCATGTGGATGAATGCGATGCAGATCTACAACGAAATGCATCTAAGAAACGAGAGCATAGAAGGAATTTCGGGAAGTAACAAAGGGTATGAAATAACTTGATACCAACCTTCAAATCCAATCGATAGAACACCGGTCAAACTCTCGCTACCCCGAGCAGTGGGCGTGAGACAGAGAGGGTGGGGGACGTCCAAGTTGGAGTGGGCGCTTGGCCGGCAATGAAATACTAGTAATTAACTGCCAGGCCAGAGCAATAAGAAGTGCATTATTGCATCCGGAACGGCTTTAAAGTCAAGTCTTGCTGCTCAAAAAAGTCACTTCTTTTTTTTTTGAACATCAGTACAGACACAAGCGCTCATATACACGCGCATACACTCACCCCTATGAACGCACACACGCACACCCTACCCCTATGAGCACCTCCGAAAGACTGAGCCGGCATATCATCTTGAAATTTACGAAGTCGCCGTAGGCACCTTCGTCGTCGACGGGAACGTCTCCTCCCACTGAATGCACATCGCCAGGAATCCTGAAATAAATCCAGAAATAAATGCGAGCACTAGGATTTGAACCTTGGTGGGCTGGGGATACCACAGTCCCTCTAATCATCCAACCACAGGTTGGTTCGCAAAAAAAAAGTCACTTCTTGGCTGTAACCCGGCAGCTACGTGCCTACGTCCTCATTCATTGGCGTTGGTTCTTGGCCGTTCTTCTCTGTTTTGAATTGACTATATACTTATAAAAACAGCATGGTTCCAACTCAAATAAATAACGGTGTCCTTTTCCTCTCCAAGATTGTCCCGTTGGAGGAACAATAATGACTTATACAAACACGGACGTTCTCCCTCCGTTTTTATTTACTCCTCATATTAGCTTTGATCTAAGTCAAAACTTTATAAAGTTTGATCAAGTTTATAAAAACAATCTAAATTTTTATAATAAAAAATATATGTGATATGAAAATATATTGAATGGTGATTTCAATGGTATGGATTTGGTATTGTGGATGTTAATAATTTTTTTAACTTAGTCAAACCACGCGTTTGGTCCCGTACGTTGTTTTTGACCGCGACATGCGCGAGCACCTGGTAGAGCCGTATGCCGAGCTGACAAAAGGGAGGTGATCTCCATGGTCGAAGGATTCCGGACAACACGCCAATTGGCAAGCAACTGGAACCACCGGACAAACAAGTCACTTAATTCATATAGGTCCTTGGAAATTTCAGAATTGAATATAAAAAGGGATAACGGAATTTCTTGCAGTGTAGCTCTATGCATCAGTTCTTTTGAACCAGTTTTTCATCTTCCATGTGAGAGACCAGATCATGCCTGACCCGTGGTAATTAAGTGACATGACAATTTGTATCGCTCACTTAAACCAAAATCAATATGGTCATTTGGTTTCTTTTGTGCAAAATGGGAGGAGTTGGTTTTAATTCTTTGTGTCTTTTGTACAGTGTTGTATTGCTTTGGAGTAATATAATGCTAGTTTTGGGCGCCGTCCCCGTTGTTCCAAAAAAAAGTCACTTCTTAGCTGTAATCCCGCAGCTACGTCCTCATTCATTGAGTGAATTACAGAAAACATGGACATTCAAGGCTAGAGTTGCATAAACCACACTTCTACAGTTTTGTGCCAAAACCCACTAATTCTGAGACTATTTTTTTGTAAAAAACACTAGTCGTCTGCTTAGGACGTTTTGAGCATGATTATGATAGGTGGGTCCCAGTGAACACGGTGACATGGCAAAGAAAAAAGGCAATTACATCCTGATACATTTGTGATTTGCAAAAACACCCCTGAAAGAAAAAGCAATCGGATCTTCCATGACCTTCATGGACGCCAGCGGACACTCCTCTTCAGGCCACCACCTTTGAGAGTCGGGGAAAGGCGGCGTGAGGCCGCCCGCACCGGAAGAGCACGAAGAGGCAGATCCTGCCGGACAGCGGGCTCGCTGGCGAACTTGGGCGTCCATGGCCAGGAGATGGAGTGAGCTCGCTGGCTGGGCAGCGGGAGGCCGAGCCAGATCGTGTCCTCTTCTTTTTTTACAACACCAATCTTATCCTCTTACGTCCTTTTACAGTTTGGTCAAAGTGATTTTGTCTATTTGTGATTTGTTATATCGTGGCTTAGTGGGGCCCACATGTCAAAATCGGGCTTAAAACGAGCAAATCGGATGACTAGTGTTTTTTGCAAAAAAAAGCCTCGGAGTTAATGGTTTTTGGCAAAAAATTATAGAAGTGTGATTTCTGCAACCCTAGCCTTCAATCTCGATGTTTTCTGCAATTCACTCTCAATCATTGGTGTCCGTTCTTGGCAATTCTTCTCTGTTTTGAAGATATACTTATAATAACAGCATCATTCCAACTCAATAAATAAATAAATAAATAATGGTGTCATTTTCCTCTCCGAGATTGTCCCATTGAACGAACAATAGTGAATTTACAAACACGTACATACATCATCAAACGAAAATTACGAAGTGCAAACCACGCTTACGTCGTTTTTGACCACGACATGCGAAAGGGAGGTGATCTCCATGGACGTAGGATTCCGGACAACATGCCGATCGGCTAAGCAACTAGAACCAGCGGACAAACAAGTCACTTATTAGTACAGGTCCTTAGAAATTTCAGAAGTGAATATAAAAGAAGGAATAACGAAATTTCTGGTCTTGTGTGCAAAATGGGAGGACTTGGTTTTAGTTTCATTTTCTTTGAGTCCATTGCACAGTGTTGTATTTCTTTGGAGTAATATAATGCTAGTTTTTTGGCCCCTCCCTGTTGTTCCAAAAATGAGAGGGTACGAGCATGTTGCTGATGTTCATTTCCTTTTCATTGATTATGGCCTTGCGATATTAATTCAACAAACATTTTTTTTGCTGCCCATTACAGCATCTCCAACAGCTGCTCGTAAAACATGCGGGGGTTTTATACTATAACCTCCTCTCACATCCTTAATTATAGTATCATATTATCTTTTTTGCGGGGGCTTAGATGGCAACACTTGATACACTTATGACACTCCCACTGTGAGAGATCTAAGGAAACATGGAATGCTACATGCAAGACTCGAGATGAGAGGTGGGGCAAAAAAAAAATTGAATTTTTTGAATTGCTTACCACATGTTTCACGTGGTAGGTGGGGTAAAACTTAAAAGCACCAAAGAAATGTGGCCCTACAATTTTGGAATAACGGTTTTTGGGAAACCAGCCCTAAATACGCAGATGTAGGGAACATGGTTGGCGTGACAATAATGGGGAGAGAATAACATTGTATTTAAATCAACTAACATCTCTTACAAGATATATTGTGGCCCATGTTTATTAATTTAGACTCTCTCTAAAGTTTAAATATTGAAGATACCCAGTTGGCATACTAGGGCCCTGTTCGGTAAATCTCCGCTCCGCGGAGCTGGGTTTTCGCCGCTCCGTCAAAATGAGTTGTAGGCTGGTCCGCTCCGGGAGCGGAGTCAGAGGAGCGGAGAGGAACCAAACAGGCTCTAGGAAGCATATAATTTAGTTACACACCATCAAGTGTATTTGTAACAACCCACAAAAAAGGTGTATTTGCAGCTAGCATATGTACAGAACTATCAGATATTAGGTCACTGTAAAACAATTTATTAGCGGTACACATCTTAAATAAAACATGAACTACGATAGTGCTGTTACGGAGGATTATCATATCAATTAGTTCTTGGGCCTTATTTCAATTCCTTCGATGATTAGTCCCTTCTTCCATTGCAGCTCCTCGGACTCCCGCAGCTCCATGTAAACATCTGCATCATCAACGCTTGTGGATGTGTGGAAGTCGCCCATCTCCAGCTCCAGCCAGCCATCGGTCCGTGGGCATGGGTACCTGATGGCACCGCCTCCTTCTTCATCCTCGTGCTCGTGCAACTTTGTGCCACCATTCATCATCGACATTTGGTCATTACCAGCGGAACAAGCACGATTGCAGGGGTGGAGAGACACCCTATGGGCGCTCCGCACCAGTTGCTCGCCTATGTCGACGCGCGATCGCTGGCATGGAGAGTTAAGGCCGGAGGCATGGTGGGTGAGCTTGAAGACAAGGTACGCCGCATAGTGGGTACCAGGAGAGAGCTCCTTGGTGCTGATGATGCCATGGATGTGAAACAAGCACACCGCCACAAGCTCAGCCACCTTGGAGAACCTGCTAAATTATTTGTCAAATAAATAAATAAGCAGATTAATTAATAATCTTGTAAGCAATGAAATTAAGACGTTCTTTATGTTAGAGTTAGTGTCAAATATGTGTATATAGATCTGCTTTTTTGTGTTTGTGGGTATATAGGTCTACTTGTACTCGATGTATGCATGGTTAGGTGTTTGAGTCGAACATGTGTAATACTATGATTTTTGTTGTTATATAAAAGCGTCCCAGGGTAGTCAAAATATACAAGAAAAAACTAGAGACTGGATCATGAGAGGGAGTAGGTCTGGAATATACCTTGAATCTGGGTCGGACCTCTTTGTCCAGTAAAGATCCACACCAACCCAAGCAATTTCCAGCACGCTCGCAGACAGCATGTAGCATTTGGCGCCACTCGATCTGTGGAGCCCAAAGCTCTAACACACACGCTCAACAAAATCGGTTGTTAAAAGCATAATAATCACCAGCAGGATCCGATTAGTAGGTAGCTCAAGGAAAGTAAAGGCAAGGCAAGGCAAGATCATATACTCTCACCCTTTTGCCATCGTCGAGGAGGACATGCTCGTCGCTGAGGTCGTGGAAGAGCTCCTTCTTGGACGAGAAATCCACGAGGTGGACGGCCCGCTCGAGGATCGCGTCGCAGTCCGGCGGCAGGAAGCCCTCCCACGCGGCGTCCGAGTCCGCCGCCGACCGGAAGGCGGCCGACACCGCCCCGGCCCGGCAGGCGTCCGCGGGCGATGTCAGGCCGATGGCCTTGGCCAGGCACTCCTCCGGGATCTGCTGGATCGATCCACTTCCGCTGTCGTTGCCCTTCCTTTCTTGCTTCTTCTCCATGGTGTTCGGGTCTCAGCGCGCGACTGCCTCTGAGCAATGCTACATACACGGGCACTTCATAGGCGTTTTACAGGGCTAGACTGACGCGGGTTTTGCTAATTGGGCATTAGGGAACGCGCGGGCACCCCTGAAAATCAGGGGGTGAATTAGTGAGAGGGGAAGAGAAGTTCATTGGTTAAGTATGTTAGAATAAATCCGAGGCATACTGTCGATCATCCGAAAACCAAGCAATCACACGAGCACGACACCGAGATTTGTTAACGAGGTTCACCGATATGGCTACATCCTCGGGGCTTGACTACGGGCGCTCCTCCCCGTGACACCGTCACAATGTCGCACACCGGCCACCCGGGCGCCGGCACACGCCGCCGGCTCTCCCTTGCGTGCCTGTGCTATTATGTTGGCATAGATTACATCGTGTGTCTACCCCCGCTATATAAGAGAGGCCTAGGATACAAGTGTCCTACTTGGACACGACTCCATACTTTGTAAACACAATACAACTACAAGTCCAACTGTAACCTACCTTGTACACAATATTCGACACAACTCCAACAAACTCCACCTTGGCGAATATTCTCCACCACCTTGAGTTCGTCAATGCATCAAACTTTCATGTACATTGGACTTGAGCTTATCCCATGAGCACCGCTGCTACTCCAAAGACTCCATATGACTCCACCTGCAACTTGTAGTCCCTTTTTTTCTTGACCACGGTCAACACTCGAGCAAAATCAAGTTCCACATTACTCTAGTTTGCACTCCCAACTTCCAGAGTGTCAGTCCATCGCCATCACACACTGATCACTGATCTGCGTGAAAGTGAACAACTTACATATTGGGTGTCACACATAAGAGTTACCTGAACTCAACATCACCGCTCCTTTCTTCACTGCCTGTCTGAAACTTGAAGAAATTTCACCATTGCTTGTAGTCATCCCGAGTCAAATTCGCAGTTGTCTCACCACATGTATGACCACCAGAGCCCTGGCCCGTCTTCATGCCCGTGCGTACCGCACGCCTCGCCGCTATTACCGCGTCGAGCATCTACTGTCCCGGTCGAGTCTCAAGGGCCGCGAACCCACGCCACTCAAACCCCACTGCAGAGTACCACCGATCAACACCGACCGATGACGAGTTTCACGCTTCCATCAAACCATTGGGCTCCAGTCCGAACTACGTGTCACTCGCTTTTTCCCGCTGAATAGGCTTCGATTCTCTGGTCCTTACACCGTAGCCCCTCAATCCAGCTCCACCTTCAACATGACTCCATGGTAGATGATCAGTCCACCCTCACGCCCCGTCGACTTCAAGCTTCGTGTGTACATCACCTTAAATCAACCCCGCGTCATACTCTTGTCGAAGCCACACAAGCCTCGGGCCTGCGCCACGTGTTTCCACGCCCAGAAGTCGGTCACCATCAGCATCACGCTCCTATGTCGTCGTCACCGATTCCGCACCGTCTTCTGTACCAACCGACTTGCATCGATTCGTCAGACTGTCCAGGCCAACTGCCCTATGTGTCTGACCCGAGCCGACTTTTCCGACTGCAACCATCTACAACTCCACGCAGCCCTCATCATCCATCTTAACTGGTTGACATCCCGCAACGCCTTCAAGCATCCTTGATGTGTCAGCAAATTTTCACCGCTGTCTGTCATAATCCAAGGTTTTCAGTTCTGTGAAACTTCTCCACCTCAAACCTGGTATTCGCTGGCGCCAGATTCTTTGTACGACTAACCGTGGTGTAGCTCCTGACTCAATCCCAATGCTAGCTTGCTTTGTCCTTCTGATGGATTTCCTTTGGATCTGATTTGGCTGCCTTACGTTGCACATCTACCGCTCGGACTCGGTCTCCTTTTGTTTCCAAGCAAATCACGTATACGTTACACCGATCGCACTGTAACCCGTGTGTTCTGCCTTGGGTCAGCAACTTCTACACCTTGGTCACTTGCCCATCCAGCACCTGGCTGGTACGTGCCCGCATCCAGCACGCCCCCACTCCTAGCCCTTGGGCCACGCCACGCGATGCAGCTGGCCGCTCACCAACACACGCTGCTTTGGGTAGATTCCACGTGCGCCGCCGTCAGTCCATCGATTGCTCGATCTCGCCGATACGGTCTCGAACACGCTATGCCCTTGCTGTACACGATCCAGTCGCTCGATTGCCTCCGATCTTCGCCGAGATCTCAACCGCGGTACAAGACGATTTCCACGGAAAAACTTGCTTCTCATCCGAGCGTAAGCTTCGGCCACAAAGACTGATTCTTCCACATGTCATCTCCACGACTAACTCAACGGCCCTTATCTGAATCAACACGCAGCCTCAAATCGAACCTTGCTCATGATACCACTTGTTAGAATAAATCCGAGGCATATTGTCGATCATCCGAGAACCAAGCAATCACACGAGCACGACACCGAGATTTGTTAACGAGGTTCACCGATATGGCTACATCCCCGGGGCTTTACTACGGGCGCTCCTCCCCGTGACACCGTCACAATACCGCACACCGGCCACCCGGGCGCCGGCACACGCCGCCGGCTCCCCCTTGCGTGTCTGTGCTATTATATTGGCATAGGTTACATCGTGTGTCTACCCCCGCTATATAAGAGAGGCCTAGGATACAAGTGTCCTACTTGGACACGACTCCATACCATGTAAACACAATACAACTACAAGTCCAACTGTAACCTACCTTGTACACAATATTCGACACAACTTCAACAAAATAAAAGTAGTCCGTGAGTCTAGCATTTTTACTGCCTCCAGTGAAAAGCAGCTCCTTTAATAATCAGTCTATTGACCCAAGCAAAGCCTGTCGTTAAGTTTTGGAAGGGACGGTGAAGTTTCCCGGCTATGATCATAGTAATACATTCATACTAAATTAGTTGTCTTATTATATATAGAAGCGGCTAACTGTCAATCGACTGATTTCAGAAACGGGTCCGTCGATTGGCAAAACCAAAGAGTACAGAATAATACAGAATAAATTGACTGACCCAATTGAGTCAGTGTAAAAGCCCAACAGGCCAGGGGCCAAATAAAAGAGTTCTGAATTTGTTTATGTCTTCTGATTTTGTTTCTGTCTTCTGCCTACAGCCCAAAACTAAAATGGGTCTGAACCCGTTAAGAAAGTAACTCATTACATAGAATCTACCTAACGCAGAAGAGAAAAGCAATTGGCGAAGAAATGGCTTGGCTCCTAGCAGCAGAGTTCATCCGAGAGATCTACCACTCCGAGTGGCTTGTCAATGTGGTCATGGTTCCTAAGAAGGACGATTCACTTCGTATGTGCATTGATTTCAAGCATATCAATCGGGCCTGCCTGAAAGATCATTTTCCTCTCCCCCGCATCGATCAGATTGTTGACTTGACTGTGGGATGTGAGCGATTGTCTTTTCTAGATGCATATTCCGGGTATCATCAGATCTGACTGTATGGTCCCGATGAAATAAAAACAGCTTTCATTACCCCATTCGGGTGCTTTTGCTATGTCACCATGCTATTTGGTCTCAAAAATGTCGGTGCCACATTCATGAGGATGATTCAGAAGTGCCTGTTCACTCAAATCAATTGAAATGTGAAAGCATATATTGATGACATTGTGGTCAAGTCGCGTAAAGGTTCCGACCTGCTGACCGACCTCGCAGAAACCTTTGCCAACCTGAGAAGGTATGACATCAAACTTAATCCGTCGAAGTGCACGTTTGGAGTCCCGGGTGAAAAATTGCTCGGTTTCCTCGTTTCCGAACGGGGGATCGACGCAAACCCAGAGAAAGTCAACACCATCCTACGAATGAAATGTCATGTGCGTGTGCATGACGTTCAAAAGCTTACTGGTTGTTTGGCCGCCTTGAGTCGATTCATTTCTCGTCTCGGTGAAAAGGCCTTACCTCTTTACCGATTGATGAAGAAATCTGATAAGTTTGAGTGGACTGATGAAGCTGACGCAACGTTTGCAGAGCTCACAACCCTGCTTTTCACCCAACCGGTGCTTGTTGCGTCAATCAGCAAGGATCCTTTACTGCGCCAATTTTCCTGCTTTCCCAAATTTGTTTCGAATGAATATGTGATATAGTCCCTTTGTAAAGAAATATAAAAGCGTTTACATCAAAGTAGTGATCTAAATGCTTACGAACGAAGTACCATATAGATGCATGCTTGGGAGGGGATGGGGCTGGTACATGTTCTGGGGCATTTTTACCATCTCTTATCCCAATAAATACCAACTGAATAACCTGCAAAACTATTGTCTCTTTATTTACACGCGGAAATGATCATGTGTGTCTGATATACCAGGTTATTCAGACACACAGGATGATCTCTGCTGTTCAACTCTGATTAGCAGGTTATTCAGCTACATAATATACTCTGAAGATCTCTGCTGTTCAACTCTGATTAGCAGCTGCAATATTATGTAGAGCTTATCAGCCTTTTTTTAGGAAATGTAGAGCTTATCAGTTCTGCAGTATTATTCCCATGAACTCTGATTTTTCTCAAGAACTTCAGGACTTCAGGACGACACAAGGTAAATTTTCATGGCATAAATGGGGCTTTGGCCCCCGGCTGATCTGACCATCATTTTTGCCAACTATAATTCCTGAAGCATATCATATACTACATCATATTCATACCAATGGAAGGAAGCACGCAATGCACCAAACTCTTCGCTGCAAAATGGGGGTGGGTTTCGTCTCCTTTTGTCACCCCGGCAGTGCTCAGGCCTTCTTCCCTTCCCTAACTAGTCCTGAAACTTATACTATACTGATTTCAGTAACCACGGAGCTTTACTAATCTTACGATCACAACAGAAGTAAAAAAATGTACTCATGCATCCCCTATCTGTCTGTCTGTCAGTCACGGGGAGCAGTCCACGGGTGCGACTCTGAACCCCGACGTCTGCTCGGACACCTCCTCCCTTTTTCGGGGGCGGTCCGCAAAGAGCATCAGGAGAAGGCCAACGACGAGGCCCGAGGCGAGGAGCGCCAGCCCCGCGGAGACGAGGCTGAGGTCTCGCTCCAGGGGCGGGCAGTACTGCGAGGCGATGGAGCTGAACGTGTCGCGCACAAACTTGCAGTCCTGGAAGTTGAGCATGGGCGGCGCGTAGTGGTGCAGCGCGTAGCTCACGTTCGCCGCCGTGACGAGCTGGCTGTAGATCTCCGGTGTCACGGTGCTCGGGCCGGAGCACACGTCCGCGTCGGGAGCGTTGCACGTGTAGTCCTGCCATGCCTGAAAGGCAGTAGAGATTGTTCAGCTGTAAGAAAATCTATGCAGAATACCCCATTTCAGTAGCAACAACAATGATAGAAGTGAACCAGATCAACAACAACAATACTCCTAGAAGATTTTGCGTGGAATCAAATTAGTAGATGCCAACAAGATCTTAAATAAGAAGCAGAAGAATAACAACACTTACTGTCGTTGCATTGTCAAATGTCACCTCCTTGGACAAGCACTGCCGATCATTCAGGTTTTCATCGTAGGGAGAACACAGGTAAGGCATGAGCTGCCCAGGATGCAGATGGCGCTCTTTTCGGTTCGAAAGAGCAGATATAGCCCTGTTGACCAACTTCACGAGCTGCACCACGACTTGTTTACTCTGGTACAAGGTTCGGTTGGTTGTACTCGCGTCCACACATGGAAGGATGTTGCTGAGAGCAGTTTCTGCTCGAGGATGTTCTGCCCATTCGTCCATTGCCTGGCATGTATCCTTTGAAGCACTACAGCAACAACAAAATTATGAGTTCAAAATAAAAAAAAGCATTATAATATATTAACACTAGACAAATGGGCTGCATCCTCTTTGGAACAACAGAACTGCTTGCTAGTTCGGCAGGGAAAGCAATTGATGCTAACTACTAACATCAATAACGGAGGATGTATTAATGGACAAAGAAGTTTCTCGCACATACTTGAGTCCTATATAGATTTTTAGATTTGCTTTCATGGTTGGATATCCAAAAAAATTGAGATTCAACAAGAAGGGGATGGTGGTTAGCAGCCTAGCATGAACTGAAGTCTTACCACTCCTAACATAATTCATCACAGAACTTGAAAGATAGTATGTAAGGTAAACAATACCTGGTAACTATCAAAAGAATCCCGATAAGAATGAAGAGAGCTGCCACGATGTTCCAGCATATGGTAGCAAATCTGTAAGTTCAAGTAGAAAGGTGTCAAAATTACTGCAAAGCATACCCAATTCAATACATAATACTCGGTAAATAGGTCAGAAAGCTTACATGTAAACTGTATATCTTGGTCCGTATAGCTCCAGCACTGCATAAGAGAGGAACAAGCGAGTTCAGAAGCGAGTGTAACACAGCCATAGTGAAAAGAGGGAGGGGCAGTATGTAGTATGTAGATTGAGAGTCAACTGCTTACCATATCCAAGGAATGCAAGAACAGGCATTAACACAGCTATGCAAATCAATGCAACAGACCTGTAGTAAAAAAGGAATTTCATTTATATCTGGAAGCATATCACTAGAAATGAACTTTTAAAAAAAAGGAAATGCCATTAGTCAATTTGTCATGTGATTGCGTATTTCACCAACATAGTGGTGTCATTTTCTAGTTAGATTTAAGCCCACTGGCAAACATGGTCACATCCACACTATTTTGCAGTGAAATTCTGGAGGTAAAAACGACAAGTAAGCAAGTAATCAGGAGGCCTTTTAAAGAAAGGAAATGCCATTAGTCAATTGAACTTAAAAAAAAGGAAATGCCATCAGTCAATTTTTCATATGATTACGTATTTCATCAGCATAGTGGTGTCATTTCCTAGTTAGATTTAAGCCCATTGGCAAGCATAGTCACATCCACACTATTTCTCAGTGAAATTCCGGAGGTAAAAACAAGCAAGGACAACTTTGAAACATACACATTATGGAGAACTTTTCTGATCCTTTTGTAGTTTTCTGTTGTCTTCAAAGATATGGTATCAGCTGCTTTATTTAGGTCCACCTTCAAATTGTTAATCTGAGCCTGCACATCTGATGGAAGATACAGTGCTGCCACATTGATCGTCGTCGCAAATGACAAGTAATCTGTAACATTCCTGAGCGTCTGGATAGTGAAATCAGATTGGTTGACAACATAATCCAAAGTATCGGTAGCTTCTTCACGGAATTCATTCTGCCCATAGAGAAGGACAATGCATCCAGTTCTGGCATCAAAAGGATCATGGAAGATATTAGATGCGGTTGACAGACTAAATATGGGCAAATGCATGGGCATACCATCCTCAAATCCTTGACCATATTGAATAATACTCAAATATCGAAAGCTACTCGGATTCAAAATCAGATTTAATGGACATTACGAGAAAAAAAACATGTACTGTTCCGATATAAACAAATGTTTGGCCGTTATAAAAATCAGCCCATTTTGGAACTAGAACATAATGTAGAAATGTATCACCATAGTTGTATTGTGAAATTAAGAAATGAAAATTTGTGTATGCACATATAATATTGCCATTGTTTCATCTAAAAAAATCATACATGAAGTAATACCGTACTGAACCCTGAACCGATACTTCAAAGTTCTACTCCCTCTGTTCCAAAATAGATTACAATCTATTTTGGAACGGAGGGAGTAACTAATCATGCCTTCCATAGAGTACAGAGAAGTGCTAATCTAAATAAAAGTTGGATGTATAGATAAGGGCACCCATGGCAGTTGCTCAAGAGTAAACTCATCTAGAGTTGTACTTAAAAAATATTCCAAACTATAACAAATAAACAGCAGTACAAATGAATGGTAAAGAGATTTAGTGTCTTACATTAAAGCAAGCACAGCAACCACAAGCAACACAGGTCGTGCTACATCTGCATGGGAAACCTTTGCTTTGCCCACTCTTGATTTACAAAAGCAGAATGAAGCTGCAGCAATCCCAAATGAAATGAACCACAGGGCAGCAAGAAGAAATCCAGCAACTCCTGTGAATGATACAGACTGAAACATACTTGATTCAGTTAACATAGCAGTGCAATGCAGAATGGGAAAGGGGGCAACCAGCAGTCACTAAAAGTAACTAGGCAACTTGAAAGATGATGGTCAGATTTGACATGCTAACAGGTTTCGTCAACGTTGCTAACTATATAAAACTAGGCATATGCTACTTGCCTTGACTCTGTGCCACCCAATTCCATTTTTAAGCCACTGTCCTTTTTCTTCTCCATAACTTCGAAGTCAACGTTTGCAGTTAGTTTCTCCAACAAAGTTGTTCATTATTCAACATGGTTTCAGGAAAGCAATAACCTACTGTCTTAAATCCTGCAACTTCCCTGTAGCTGTGTACACTCCTGGTACATTTGGGGACACTTTGGGCATCAAATGTAAACTAAGTACCATCAGCCAACTAAAAGGGGATGACATGCCTTATATTCCTCAAAGTAGGATCAGTATTGATGGGCTGAATCTCTAGTGCGTACACGGACTGTACTAATCCAACTACCCTGATCCCAACAACCCACATAAATACTACTTTGGTATAATGACATGACTAACAAATTAAAGCAATACACTCATGAAAGGTTTAATTATTAATAAAGTCTAAACAATGACACATACCGCCCAGTAGTGCTTGCTGGTGATGTTCCAACCACCTCCATACATCCTGAGATGGCGGAGAACATCCGGCCGCCGCGTCCTGTCCTCGGCCAGTACCAGCGGGTACTTGGCGACGGGCCCCATGGCCGCCGGCCCTGCTGCCCCGTCCGGCATCCCGTTGAGCAGCCCCTTCGCCCATGGCCCCAATTCCTTCACCTCTGAAGTACCAGAAGATTTGGATAAAAAAATACAGACCTTTTAGGACCAGCACCAGCATGGATGATATATTAGTAAACTGATACTGCTACAAACGAAGTTCCACTTGCTTCTAGTACAAGGCTAGAAGCAAATCAAGCGCGATAAGCTAACACAAACCAATAAGCAAATCAAAAGGGGCACTTGCTTCTATGGTAAGAAAAGCATCAAAGCCCGCATTCCTAGTCCCTACACATAAATTACGGCGATGTCAATTCTCGTCACATGAAGCACTGAAAATCAGGGTCAGGAGGCCTTTGCTAGACAAAAAAAAAGGGTGGCCAGTTATGCTTCCTAGGAGAGCCAGGAGTTGCTTGGAGTGGAAGTCGTCAACCTCGTCGGCGAGGCGTAGCAGATCGATCACAGCATCGACATGAATGAATATACTAAAAATATACGCCACCAGCAAACGGTTTGACTGGTTCTAGCAACCGAGCCGAGGTAGCAAGCCAGCAGGGATAAAATATGTGTTTGCTAAAATTAGCATCCCCACCTGAGACTGAGCCTGAGGGCTGAGGCGTACCGAATGGGATTAAGAAAACGCGATTGAGCGTCAGAGAGGATCTACCGACACCACCGGCAGTGAATAAAATAGCAGTAAATACATTCTCGCACCGGCATAAACTGTCGAGCGCCGAAATTAAATTAGCGGTAAATACTAGCATCAATTCTCGATTGATTCTCTAAACCTGGACTGGAAGCTCGAATGGAGCCGATCGCGGCCGGCGGGATCAGCGCCTGAAGCCGACGTCTCAGTGAACCGAGACGCGGACGAAACCTTAGCTGCTAGGAAACAAAAACAGCGCGCGATTTCGACAGGCAGGCAGGACCGACGGCTGTGGTTAATCGCCCTAATAAACGACAAAAGAAAAATAAGAGCGTGGCACGGCATGGCAGGCACCGAGATCGGAGCTCGCGTCGCTCCGGAAATGGATCGAAATCGATCCCCCTCGCACGAGCCATGGATGGATCAACCGGGGCGCAGATCGCCACCGCCAGCGGCGACGCCGGCAAACGAGCAAGTACGCAGCGAGCGAATGCGCGCGCGAAGTTGGCACGCACCTGGCGCGGCGCCGTCGATGCCCGCGGCGAGGCCGGCGAGCGAGTCCCCCTCCGCGGCCGCCGCAACGGCGCCGACCACCGCCGCCGCGAGCAACGCGAAGGCGACGGCCGCGGGGTTGGTCCCGCCTCCTCCTCCCATGTCGATCGGCCCTCGGTCGGTCGCTCACGGCCACCGCATCTGTGTTCGCGCGCGGCGAGGGTCGGCGCCTCCGCCTCGGGCGTCGCAGGAACGGCGGGAGCGGGAGTGAGTGGAAGACACCACACACGACACGGCGCTACTCCGACTCCTACTCCCACTCGCCCGCCCACGCCAGTGTTTATTGCCCTGCTCCCGTCCCACTCGCAGACACAAGTCACATGGCGGGCGGCAGCACGGCCCGTGTACGATCCCCCGGGTGGCCCTAGCGGCGACGTGCCACGCGGTGCCGCGGGCGGAACACGTGGACGCGTGGGTCCCGTCGTACGGCGAGTGGGAGGCGGGGTCCAGTCGGGGCGCGGGTGCACATAGCGCGTCGGTGGAGAAAGGGCGCGAAAGGGTGGATCGGCGGTGGGGTCCCCCGCGATCTACCACCACTGCTACGTGCTCCGCCTGCGGAACTCAGTGGCTGTGATTACGATCCTACCCACTGTTACGTGGTGCACTCCTGCGGAGCGCTGTCGATGGGGAGGGGCAAGCTCGGTATTTTCGGCCACGTGGTGGTGCTTTCCCCCTTCGGCAGCGAGGAGCAGGAGAGCTAACGTGGAACGCGCGTCGCCGTCGTGTGGGACCCACCCGCATGCCCCTGCCCGTCCGTCCAGATATTTCGTTAGTACTACTCGGGAAAAAAAATTATGAGATCAAGTCTCACGGATTAGCAGCTGAGATCCATCCTGACGAATGACACGTAGCATTTATAAATCACAAAGCATTTACCCTATCCTACCTAAAATCAGGGGAGAAAGATTAGATGTTTTGTGATTTGTGAATGCCACGTGCCATACATCAGGATGGGTCTCACCTGCTTTATATGAGACCTGGTTTCATATAATTTTTTCCGTACTACTCCCTCCGTTCCAAAATAGATGATCTAAATTTGTACTAAATTTAGTATAAAGTTGAGTCATCTATTTTGAAACGGAGGGAGTAGTGTAATGGCGCCAACCTTTTTCTGGTCTCGATCGATCGACATTAGCAAAAAGAAGAAGAGATAAATATCAGTATCGGATATTGCTTTTCTCCTTTCGTGAGTGGAAATGGAGGGGAGGGAGTCAACAAAGCTGCATCGTGACGCGGAGGAGAGGCTGTTTTACTTTTGGCAGGCAATTTGGCGGAAAGCTTTAGGAAAGGAGTTGGGAGCCGGCCGCCCCTAAAACGTGGGTTTGATTTACCGCCTTCTTTTCTGGGATTGCGCCGTCCGCTTTGGGAGATCCATCGATCAAGGATCCGATTGCTGCCGGTCGAAGCAACCATGCGTTCGTGCATGCATGAGCCGACTGTTGCGTCCACGAAGCGAAGAGCAAGGAAAAAGGAAGAAGGAAAGGCTCTAGCACACTGCGCGCGCGGTGCTTTGCTCCTCTCCTGAGTATACTTGGACATGGGCAGCCCGACCTTGCCCACATGCCGGCGTGGACCTACATTTTGAGCCTGACAGCCGGGTCGGGCCGGGCTCAGGCCCGTCGTATTTGTCGTTTAAGGAAGAGGCTTGGCGGGCTTTTTGCGTGATTGTCGGGCCCGGGGCAGGCCGGGCTCAGGCCTAGATTTTTTACATCGGGCTTTGGTGGGCCCGGCCCGGTCCGACATATGGCTAGGTATATTCCTGAGTCTCCTCTCTCGTCCACTTTGGTGTTGGTTTTTTCGGGGATCCACCCACAACATGATTTCGAAATAGGATGATTCACCTGAAAAATAAAATATCTTCATACAAATCTGTCGTTAGATTATCAACCATGCAAACTATATGTTGTTTGGAACCTGGAAAATTCTTTAAGCAAACATGGCACCACGTCCTGCTAGATGATCTTCGTCCAAGGGAATTGTCCGTGGGACGGTCCGAGGGACTTCAAGAAAGATCTTCACCAACACTTTTTTCGCTGCAGCTCAAAGTTGATAATAGTGATCCCGGTTCTTGATTCGTAGTACATTTTCTTTTCTTTTCTTTTCTACTACATTTCCAAACATGGTTTAGCCCTTGACATTTGGCTTTAATAGCACCGACACGGCACCATGAATGTGGGCACCAAACCGGTGAACTCTCCAGCGGTCCGATGGGTTTTCCGTCAACGTGATGAGCACGTCCATCCGACCCCATTTTATGTCGAGGCAATATCAACACATTTTTATTTTATTTTACAGAGAATTGCAAGAAGTATACAAAAAAAAGAAAAAATAATAATTTGAAAAAAAAAGAAAGAAAATACCTATTTTTTGGTAACGTTACACCCGTGGTGACGCCCTCGGTTTAAGAGACGTGTGTGTCGCGGGCCAATGGACTGCCCCACAACTACACTAGGTATTGAGTTGGACCTCTCGGACCTTAACGATTGACCGATTTTGTTTGATATCACCGGCGATACATATCAGGGGAACGTCGATATCACCTGCAGTAAGAGCATCTCCAACAGCCGCGCGGCGCTAGCGCCGCGCCGTAAATTAGTCGGTTTTAGCGCGCGCGCAGCGTGGCGGATCGCTCCAGCGGGCGCGTAAAAACGGCGCGCGCGCTATAACGAGTTGGGTGCGCTGTCAGAAACGCCATCCCGCGCGGTGTATTTCGGGCGTCTGCTACAGCGCGCGGCACACTCGACCGCTCGCGCCGCACTCTCTCCTCTCCTCCTCCTATGCCCCGCGCGCGCCGGCGCCGGCGCCCTGCGACCCATGGACGCGCACCCCGGCACCCC
>NC_057801.1:13060882-13137536 GCF_018294505.1 Triticum aestivum | reverse complement strand
AAACCCTAGCGCGGAGAGCGTTGGCGTCGCCACTGCTGGAGCTCCGCCGAGCGCCGGCCTCGCGCGCAGCCTCTTCTTGCCGCCGCGGATGACCACGGCGACGGGTGGCTTCGCTGCAACTCGAAGTTGGTAATAACAATATATGACCTTGTATGCATCTTCATAGTGATCCCGCTTCTTGATTGGTAGTAGAGATTTTCTTTTCTTTTTTCCTTTTCTACTACATTTCCAAACAGGGCTTAGCCCTCGACGTTTGGCTTTAGTAGCAGCGACACGGCACCATGAATATGTGGGCACCAAACCGGTGAACTCTCCGGCCGTCCGATGGGTTTTCCATCGAACTGATGAACGCGTTCATGCGGCCCCGTGTTTATGTCGAGGCAATATCAACACTTTTTTTACAGAGAAATGCACGAAGTACACAAAAAATAAAACAAATATGTGGAAAAAGTGAAAGAAAATGCATGTTTTCTTTCTGTAACGTTGCGGCCGTGCGTGACTCACTCGGTTTAAGAGACGTGTGTGTCTCAGAAGTTCTACTAATTTTTTTAATTATTAAGTTGATTCACTTACTCTTTATTATAATAAAAAGAACATTTCAGAATGAAAAATAGAAAAGTTTTTTCTTGATCATTTATCAACCCTTTCCTGTTTCTAGGAATATACGTCTTTCTGCTAAAGAGGATCTATTAAACTCATAATTCATTAGATCCTTGTTATCAATGCCAACTACAAGTAAATGGATCCCGGTTGTTCAGTCCTTTGATGGCCCAATGAACTGCCCCACAACTACATAGGTATTGAGTTGGACCTGCTGGGCCTTAGTGTTTGACCGATTTTGTATATATACTATAGACGGAACATATATCAAGGGAGTGTGTAGATATTGCACGCACTGAGACTGAACCTGGTATCCCCTCAAGGCGCCATTCCATCCCTACTTAGTGGGCCGACCCAATTAGTTTTTCTCTTCTTCTTCGCTTCTTCATTCATTTTTTTGTTCTTTTACTTTTGATTGTATTTTAAAAATGATAATTACATATATTACAAAACTTAATTCATTTAATTTTGGAAAATAACCACCGATAATTTAACACAGTTTAAAAATTTGTTCGTGTTATATTTTTAAAAATGTGGTAGAATTGAATAAATGTATGTGACACTTTGAAAAAATTGTTTGTCATATTTTTTAAATGTTTATATGATTTTTCAATCATGTTCCTGTAGACTATTCTAAACTATTCACGTGTTTCACAAAAAGTTCATATTATTTATGAATAGAATGTAAAAGATGTTCACATTGTTTAGAAACATGCCGGTCGAAGCAACCATGCATCCCTGCATGAGCCGACGGTTGCGTCCAAGAAGACAAGAGCAAAAGAAAAAGAAAAAAAGGTTCGGACACACCGTGCGCGCGGTGCTTTGCTCCTCTCCTGAGTCTCCTTTCTCGTCCTCCTCGGTGTTGATTTTTTTTTAGGGATCCATCCACAACATGATTTCGAACTAGGGTGGTTCCCCTAAAAAATAAAAATATCTTCATACAAATCTTTCATCAGATTTTTAACCATGCAAACTATGTTGTTGGGAACCTAACCAAACATGGGCACCAGGTCCTGCTAGACGATCTTCGTTCAATGGAACTGATCGAGGGACTTCAAGAAAGATCTTCAACAACACTTTTTCTGCTGCAACTCGAAGTAGATAATAATCAGATATGACCATGTATGCATCTCCATAGTGATCCCGGTTCTTGATTCGTAGTACGGATTGTTTTGTTTTGTTTTCTACTACCTTTCCGAACAGAGTTTAGCCCTCGACATTGGGCTTTAATAGCACCGACACGACACCATGATTGTGGGCACTAAAACCGTTGAACTCTCCAGCCCGTTTGGGCCAGCCCATCATCGGCCAGCCAGTTTTTCAAATTTCGCATTTACTTTTTATTTTATTTCCATTTTTGTTTTATCTACTTTAAATAATTTGGGACTTAAAAAAGTTTAGAAATTTAAAGAATGATAACTTTGAAATAAAATGCTTAATAAATCATAAAATGTTTGTGGATTCAAAAAATATTCGTTATTTTGTAAAAAAATATTCAGAAATCGAGAAATATTCATCATTTTTTAAGAAGTTTCTGTATTAGAAAGTTTTAATGTAATTATGCAAAAGTCCGTCAATTTAAAGAATGTTCATGAATAGAGAAATATCCTAAAATTCAGAAACTGCTCGGGACTTAAAAAATAGTTTATTTAATCCTAAATTGTTTGTTAAATAGAAAAAATGTTTGTGAATTTAAAAAATAGTCCCACCAATTTTCAAAACAATGTTTGTCCATTCTAGAAATATTCGCCGATTGAAGAAAATTGTAAAAAAGAAGGTTATCTTTTTTTCGAATAATATAAAGTGTTCATAAAAAATCACTCATAAGGACCACCGTTGTATAACCACTCATCAACAGAATTCAATTTTTTATACTTTAGGAAAAAATAAAATTTGTAAAGTTGTTAACGAATTTCAAAAATGTTCACGAGTTCAAAATTTGTTCACAAGTTTTTTTTTCTGATTTCACAAAATTGTGAGTTATAGTTTATCTCAGTGATGCAGAAAAATGTGATCATGGGCATTGGAGATTACAATTGGAGATTACAACGCATGGGCCATTTTACTAGTGTGAATACAAATCCAAGAAAACTAGCACAGAAATTGCCCAGAGAAATCAGCACAGAAACCCACTTACAAGTACCACCCCCCTATTAGGCCGGCCGATCTAGCGTCCAAGTTATGACAGTAGCTCATATCTCGCCCCACTGGGCTGGAAAGCTCCTAATTGGCGCCGCCCATCGGTACATGGGCTGTCTCATCACATTTTTTTTATAAATTGGTTAGCTAGTTGTCCTGTGACCGTTGACGGTTGACCACGGTCAAATGAACCATAGACTCTTTCATAAAAAAAATCACAAAATAATAGTTAAAAATAATTTTTGAGGTTTAACTAAAAAATCAACAAATTTTTAAAAATCAACTAATTTGGTAAAAAGTTCGCATATTTTGAAAAGTTCTTGAACTTGAAAAAGTTCGAGATTTGAGAAAAATTTACAGATTTGAAATGTAAAGTCCACGAAAAAATGAAAATAAATAAATTTGAAAAAGATTCTCGAAATTTGGAAAGTTCACAAATTTGATAAGAAGAAAAGAAAAAACTGAGAAGAAAAAGGAAGCGAAAAGGAGAAAAAGAAAACAAAATGAGAAAAATGATGGAAAACACATTACATGGGACAGCCCATTTAGGTACCACTTTTGCAGATGGCGTGCGCGCTAGTTAAAGAAATACACTCTAACTGTCGCTTAATGCGCCCAATAAGAGTTTGGGCTGGATTGTCGGTTCCGGAATTTTGCCGGTCGAACGTTGGTTCATCGGTTCGATTGACATTTTTAAAGCAATAAACTATTTTATATTTTATCAATAAATACACTAATCAATAGATAAAAAAATGTGTACTCTCATGACAGTGTAACCAACAACTAAATGTTAATATCTAATTCATGCACATGATAATATCTATCTCAAACATAGTACTATAGTATAGTAACTAACAAGGCAAGCAACATCATTGATTTACATAGTAACTTAGTAAGAAGCAGCAAGCAACACCAAGTAGTAGCATACTAGCAACACACAGTAAGTATCACTTTAGTAGTAATCACATTCACTAATTCACATAGTAAGTAACCACTAATCAACAAAGCAACAACTACAATGTAGTGCTAATCAGCAACATCAAGTAGCAACATGCGAGCAACATAATTCATAGTCTACTAATCGGGAACATCAAGTGGCAGCATGCCATCAACATAATTCATCAGGACAACAAGCAAAAGCAACACCTTTCAGTACAAAAATCACATGCTTCATGCTAGGCCCACAATAAAAGGACGGAGTTTGGAGAGAATAGAGAGTATCATACTAGAGTCGGTCGTCGGGCCTTCCTAATGAGCTGGTCTGGAGCAGACTCTAGAGCGGAGGAAGGCCCAGACTTCAGATGTGACCGTCGGGCATCCTAGAGTGGAGGGAGATCGGAGTTGGACATTGACGGACCAGTCTGGCGGCATGCGACAGCGTCCTCTCGCTCCCCAACCGTCAATAGAGGTGGCCTGGTGGTGATGCTACCGCGCAAAGCCAGAGCAGCGAGGACCGATGTCTTGGAGTCCCTGCTTCCAAGCAGAGCCGGCGAGGCGAGAGAGAGGCGGGGTCACTGCGCCACGGCACTAGGCAAGGGTGGCGTGGGAGGGGTAGCGACACACTATGTGTTTGACTGTGTGGTGAAAACTCGGAGAGAAAGCTCCCAATCGACCAAAACCCTACCAAAAGAGGTTTTTATTTCATTTACTACCCTCAACTTGCACGCACGGAAATGAGTCGATCGACGGGCTTTTCTGGAATCAACATCGAATAGTCCGGTTTATGCGAACCGCCTTGTTCACCAGTTTTTCCAAAAAGCGAAGTCAAATGGTTTCTCCGGTTCGATTGTTTGAGTGCCCCGTGATGCTAAAACAACCATTGGGATCGTTAGTTTCGTTTTTTGGGGGTTCAACCGTCTGCCAGGTCTAATTTTTCAAACAAGACTAGAGAGTTCCTAACCAAGACCCCTATTTCATGACCAACACTATGGAAAACACTGGAAAGCGCACCCACACCCTTTCGGTTGGCCCATGTGCGTGGGCAGGACGACGTTTTCTTCTTTACAGAAAATTTGGGTTTTCCAAAAAATCATGATTTAAAAAAAAATCTTTAACTAAAAGACAATTTAAAATTTTATTCTTCAATTTATGAAAGTTTGTAGATTTTAGACATTGTTCATGAATTTTGAAATACTTTTCACTAATTTGAAAAAATATTCTAGAATTTCATGAATTGTTTGACGATTAAAATATCGTATATTTATAAAAGTAACATTATGTATTTGATGAACGATTTTCAAATTCAAGAACATTTTTTCTGTTTGATGAATAAAGTTTGAATTTGATGAACATTTTTTGAACTTGGTAAACATTTGTCAGAATAGATGAAAAAATGTTCACAATTTTGGAAACAAATATTAAAAATAGTCACGGAATTAGAGAGATAAAATCGAAAGAATATTGATAACATACGAAAGGAAAACAAAAATAAGAATCGAACATGTGTAAAATAAAGAAAAACGAAAATAAAAAACGAAAGGGAAACCAAATAACAGGTCAAAAACCGGGAGAGGGATGTGCGCTGGGCCGGCCAATTCACTTAGCGAGCGTAGAGGAGCGAATGTGTTTAGAGCTTAGGTCCTCGTTAGTATACACTTTGAAAACGGGCGAACATTGGGCCAGCACAGCTCCCCCAAATATTTTTTTTTGAAACACAAAAAATGCGCATCCACGATGAATCAAATGAGCGACTTCCTGTATCGAGGATCGAGGTACGTGGCAGTAAGGGACTGTTTGGATGAAGTCCTAATAGGCAGCCCCTTGCTCAGGCAATGATCCTGGCCTCAGGCCTCCATAATCCAACGCATGAGATGGGTGCCTGAGTCAGGCAGATTTTATGGAAGCCAACCAAACAGCCTCTAACTCCACGCCACCATTCCTGATCTGCTAAGTAACCTCTTGTTCCATATTTTCTTCTTTCTTCTTTCCTATTTCATTTTTCGTTTTCTCTTCTGTCTTATTTCTTTCTTCCTGGTTTGACTGTTTATTTTTAAATACATGATTTTTTTCTTCAAATCAATGAACTTTTTTCTCAAAATTGACGTTTTTAAAATTTAATGAACTTTTTCAAATCCAATGAACTTATCTAAAAATTGATGAACGTTTTTCAAATTTGTGGACATTTTTATATATCCATGAACTTTATCAATTTCTATGATTTTTTTTCAAAATCAATGAACATTTTTTCCTGTTTGGGGAAGTTTTTTCAAAATTGATGATCTGTTTTCAAATTTGATTATTTATTCAAATTGATGAACTTTGTTTCCAAAGTCATTGAGTCGATATCATGAACTTTTTACAAATTACATGAACTTTTTTGAAAAGATTATGTATTTGTTATTGAAAATTGATTAATTTTTTTCTAGATTTGTCAAGTTTTTTGAATATTTCGTGAACTTCGATTTGTCAAGTTTTTCGAATATTTCATGAACTCTTTTCCATTAGAAAATGAATTTTCCAAATGGTTTTCAAATGAGTAGTTCAAAAATCTAATAAATAGCACGAATACAATGGTTGTTAAATAATTCACGTTGCTATCCATCACAAGTGTTCAACAGGTGGTAGTGGTTATCTAAACAATTTGTGTGTTGTAGCAGCGCGAGTTCGAGGCGCCTTCGGTTAGCTCCCGCGGTGCCGAACGCACGGAATTGGAGCACCCTATGTGGTGGGGAGCTCCTATTCATCACTTCACGCGCGAGGGAAGCTCTCTGGCGCCCATACACCGACCATGGTGGGTTGTCCCATGTACTAGATTGCATTCGAGAGAGAAAATCAAAAAATTCACAAAAGATGAAAACAATCTTGAATTCAAAATAATATGGATTTTGAAAAAATTTAACTGATTTAAAAAAATTCACTGTATTAGAAAATAATATAATTTGAAATGGCTCGTCAATTTTTTTTAAAATGCTCATTGGATTTTTCTTAAATGTTCTTCTATTTTGGGAAATATTTACCAATTTGAAAAAATTTCACCTATTTAGAAAAAAGATCATCGATTTGGAAAAAAGTTCATCAAATTTTTAAAAAAGTTCATCGATTTGAGGATTCTTTTCAAACTTGAATAAAGTTCATCAAAAAAGAAGAAAGAGGAAAGAAGAAAAGATGCGACTAAAAGCGTTGCGTTATTTGGTTGCGTGCTTACTGCAACGTGCATTGACTCTGGGGGTGCGAGTTCGATTAACTCAGAGAGCATTTTTTGAATTAAACACAGAAAAGCTTAGCTAGCTTGGTCGGTCCAGCGCGGGGGCGCTTTAGGCGCCCATTTGTAAAATACATTGTAACGGGCGCCTGGAATGCCTATGCGGTGAAAAGGACTGTTTCTCCTAGTCAGCGCCTTAGGAGTGGGCTATTTAACCAACGCTCTTGCGACCTGCATGTGTGGGCTGGCCCAACAAGTTCAACTAGATTGCTTGCTGGGTATTCTCGTTCGTTCCCTAACTAATTGAATCGTCTGCCGTTGAATGCTAATGGAAATAAAAAAGCAAGTTGAGCCACTAGCAGTTAACTTTAGAAAAAAAAAGTTCACGGGTTGTAAAAAAGTTCACAAAATTAAAAAAAAACACATTTGAAAGAAAAGTTTGGGGATTTGAAACGTTCCCGGATTTGACGAAAGTGCGCTATTTGGTAAACGTTTATGGATTTGATTTTTTTTACAGATTCCAAAGAAACCTAGTGTTTGAAAGAAGTTCATATTTTTAAAAAAATGAAGAATTAGGTGAATCTTCATGAATTAAGAAAAGATAAACAGGACAGAGGAAAATGAAAGTAAAAAAAGCTAAATAAAACCACTTCTGAAATAAACCACAGGAAAACCGCAGAACCTTCTAAATGGTTGCCAGAACAGGTGCGAAAAAAAATGCCACATGGGTCAGCACACTGTGGAAACGTTCGGGTGGTTTGCGCGCTGTATTGAGTAAAGCTTAAAGGAGCGCTAGGTTGCTGTTCCTTGAACTTATTTGCTGGATGAATACGGGTTACGAAAGGCCCAAATCTCCGGCCCGAGTTTTCTCTGGAGTAAACTGTCAAAAAAAACATGTTTTTCTTTATACTACCAGGTTATCAATCACCGGTGCCTGGAGAAGGACCTGAACTATCATCTGCACTAAACAAAACGTTAGAATCCCTAGAGTCTCCGGACGACGACGCGAGCGGAGCCGATAAGCTTCATTTCGGCGGACAAGATATGTTAACCTTACCTAGCTAGGTAGATAGCTTAGATAGATACTCCCTCCATTCCATAATGTAGTGCTTTCTCTATCCACGTGCTTCAACTTTGACCGTAAATTTAACTACCAAGACCGATTGCGGTGGAAGCAAAAATTATATCAGTGAATTCGTATTCGAAAGAAGTTTTCAATTATATAATTTTTTCTCCCGCCGCAGTTGGTCTCGTTGGTTAAATTTATGGTCAAAGTTGGACCTCGGGAAGCGCGGGCGCACTATATTTTGGAACGGAGGGAGTATTAGATAGACAACGAGGGGGAGAGAGAGACAGAGGGTGACGTCCGTGTATTACGATTATTTAACATCAATAAATCCCGCGGTCTAAAACCACTTGCAAGTAGGAGTAGATAAAGCAGCAGCAGCAGCATTACGGGCACGGCACGCTCCAACGGACGACGAATGCAAGCGATGTCAAAGGGTCTCGCTCGTCATTCCGACAGCAACGTCGACCGACCCGTCCCTGCCTCACACGACAAGCTAGTACGTACCTCGCTTCCACGTCCAGAAGACTTATATTATAGTACTACCACTAGTTTTGTTTGGAACTACTGTGTCCCAATCCTTTTTTAACAGTAATAGTTATACTCAACCTCGGCGGAGAATGACGTTTTGGTGGACCAGCTTCATAGAGCCCTTTATTTTTGAAAAAAAAAATCATAATTCAACCTTTCAGGTTTTAGAATAAAATGAAAATAATTATGCAACTTGAAATGCGACTTGTACAGAAAAAACAATTTTCTAGACTTTAAGGGTGAACAGTATCATGCGTTAAAAGACTTTAGATTTGTTTTTTTACACAACCCTTATTTCAACCTTTTTTTTCCAGAAAGCTTTTGAATCTACTCATCTTCAATCATTGCAGTACAACAAACACTACAAATAACAAAAGTTACATTAAGATCTCTAGACCACCAGGCGATGACTATAAGCACTAAAGCGAGTCGATGGCGCGTTGCCGTCATCGTCCTACCCTTGCCGGAGCCGGACATAATTTGTTGTAGTAGACAATCAGAAAGTCGTCGTGCTAAGGTCCCATAGGACCAACGCACCAGAACAGCACTCGTCGCTGATGAAGAGTGGCATAAATCGTAAGGATCCAATCTGAACACACACGAACGTAGACGAACGATGAACATATCCGAGCAGATCCACCAAAGACAAATCCACAAAGTCACATCTCCACACGCCCTCAATTTAACTTATTATATTCTGAAATTTTACACACATGTATATTATGCCTTCATGTATATCCGTAATCTTTTTAAGAATTTTGCAAAAGAAGGCCTCTATGGAGCTCGGCCTTCAAAAGCAATTTTCAACCTCGGTGAAATTATTAACCATTGATGATTGATGTATTTTGTTGAGCTGATAATCTTAAACGTGATGGCAGCGACATGCTGAATTATTAACCATTGATGATTGATGTATTTTGTTGAGCTGATAATCTTAAACGTGATGGCAGCGACATGTTGTACTAGCAACAAAACGTGGCGAGTGGTATTTTTTTAAACTATAATGTCTTTTATAATCAATTCGGAAATTATATGACCTAATGCATGATTTTCAGAATTATGACCACGCAGGCCTCTATAAGGCCGTGGACCAGTTTTTCGGTCAAACTTAGGCCGAAGAGTGCTCTTCGTTCTTCTGTTGGCCGAAGAGATGTGGAGTTGGGCCGAAAAGCTCTTTTCGGCTTTCTCTAGGCCGAAGAGTATACTTCGGTCATTTTTAGGCCGAAGAGTCTTCTAGGGCCCAACTCTTCGCATAAACGCCGGGCTGAAGTTGCATCGCAGCTCTCTTTGGCTTATTTTAGGCGAAAGTGTCTTGCTTTTGTAAATTTGAGTTATGAATCCTGTACAACATTTTCCATCTTAGACATTGAAAAAGTATACTTTCTCGCAACCCTTTTCCGTCATATGTTCCCGTCAACCCTTTTTCGCCGTTCTTTCCCGCCAACCCTTTTCATTCATATGTTCCCGCCAACCCTTTTTTGCCGTTCTTTCCCGCTAACCCTTTTCCATCGTTCTTTCCCGCCAACCCTTTCCCTTCATATGTTCCCGCCAACCCTTTCCCGCCATCTTCCCTTCTCAACCATAACCCCCCCTCCACACTAAGGTGGGTAAACAGTCTAGTGTAGTCTCGTCAAGATGTACGGTTATCATTTTGATCGTAGTTTTCACCCTAGGATGAGCCAATGTCTTCTGAGGTTAGCCGACAATCTCAAGATAGACAATAGAATAGTTTCATGGGACGAACTCCTCAATAGTGACATCGCACTGAATGAGTTGGATCATGCATTAACTAGGTGCGGGTGACCTGTAAGGACCTATGAGGAGATAAAAAAGAACTTCTTAGGTTGCATGAAAGGTGTAAGAAGCAACAACATAATAGTGAAATTTTCCTAAACACTGTTGCAGAGCATACTTAGTTATGGACTGCCAACAAGCGAAGACGAAGACGATATCTACATGTCGAGCACCATGGCCAACAGTACCCATCGTCGAAGGGCAAGAGTGTTGCATCGACGGAGGATAACGATGATGCCTTCATGTAGTTTTGTAAGTTGTATTTTTTAAGTTCAGCCCTACCGTTTAATTTAGATGTACTTGTATCTTAATTATCTATTGCAGTCTCTTTCGAAATGTAACTGGAATAGCAATGTGAATTAATAGTAATATGTCTCTCGCATACATAGGTAGATATATGTCTCCTGATTAGGTAGAACCAAGTGCCATAGTAACACATACATGAAACATGTCTTATACATAGATAATGACTAATACATGAGAAGAGTCTGAAACTAACATGGATGGACATATGTGTCATACATAGATAACCATATCACTGTTGGGGACGACAACGAATCTGGGTCCTCCTCGGACGAGGACCGAAAGGTGATAAGCGTTGAGGCGGCGGGTGAGACTCACGATCACCACGACCATAGATAACCTCGTCTGTCACAATTTGTGTCTCCTGCGTCGGTGATGGTGAAGTCAGGTTTGGATGTTTCACCAAAAGGTTTTTCCTCGCACAATTATGCGAGACGACATTGATGACAACCCAATGGATGTTATACTTTGGCACGTGCTCGTGCACCTTTCCAGGACAACTTGTATCAACACATTTCACGATATAGTTTGTTGGACTTGATATGTGTGTACGGAAAATCCTCTGCGTAGACATAGCCCACTTTATCACGGCATACTTCAATTTTTTCTTTGTATTATACATAGCCCCTATCTGGACTTGGTTCAGATTGTACTGCCATGGAGTCTCATGGCCGTCGTTGACCGTAAGGCCGGTCAATATGGCCTGATCCCATGCAGAAGGAATCGGTACCTCCACTTCATCCTTGGAATTTCCAGAATCTAAATCCTCCGTCAATCCATCCTCGTCCTCCTCCTTCATCACCCTCTGCATTTCCTCCCCTTCCTCGTACCCATCAGCAAAACCAGAACCAGCTAATACTGTCGACTGACTACTTTGCCGGGTATCATGACCACACAACACGTAATCTGACTATTTTTCGGGTTGGCTAGCATCCACATCCAGTGGATGTGACCCGGATAAACAAATCTCATTAGCCACTTGACTATCTTGGCCGGTTTCATACCCCCCATGGAGTTGTACGGTATTCTCCTCGTTCGCCACAGGTTGCACTAGGGCATACGGGTGGATTCTTCGGTCTTTGCAATGCCTTAACAGGGTCAACCACTCTTGGCTCCTATCTATCAGCATCAACTCCCACTTGACATTTTTACAGGATTTAGTCCACAATGCATGAATACTGGCGGAACATAATTTAGGATCCAGCCCAAAACTAGTAGTCAACCAGTACTTCAATTGTTTAATGTCTAGTCTGTCCGGATGTGGAAGTGTCATGACGCAATTTTTATACTCGCTAAGATTAACCCTCAACTTATTATATCGAACATTGCCAGGGCCATAATAAACATTCAAATTTACTGATTCAGACATTTTCACCTGTCAGACATTTCCATCTTCTTATTAATCAGAACGAACAAAATTATTATCCGCTATACTAGCTGACCGCTAAAATGCCACCACAGACAAATTAACACTCGAAGTACGCAATATGACTTATCTACACTAGCTAAACTGTACAACTTAGAGAAAATTTGTGACGACATGGTTATACCTTCGTCACGTGCGTCCCCTGCTTCTTGCTCCTCTCTTCAACTCAGCGGCACCGGCCAGTCACGGAGTACTTGCACCACCGGACAACAACACCGCCGCCCCCTCGGCTCCCGGAGGTTGGACTCCGGCTACCCCCCAACCCGCACCTCCTCCTCACCACCACCTCCTCCAGAGCCGAAGCACCTCCACCCCACCATGGCTCTTCCTCACTTGTACACAAAAAACTATACCATAGGAATAAAAATGTCTGTAGGCTGCGGAGGATGGCTACGATCTACTCATTCTGCGCTTGGATGCAAAAATGAATGGAAAAGGGAGAAGATCGGCGCGCGGTGGCCGAAGTGGGCTCTTGGATCTCCTGTCGGCCGATGGGCCGACGGGGTCATTGTTTTGAAAATAATGCATCACGTCATATATTTGCCGACTTAGTTATAAATAAAAAACATCATGCACTGCTGGTAGAATCGTTCGAAGGGCAGCGCTGTAAATTCTCAGCGAGCATCCAAGATGCAGCGGCACTGTGCATCTACAGTGCCGGTACGCGGTGCAAGGCTGGAGCAGGAGTAAATTTATTTATTTCGTCGAGGGAATCATCTCACGTCTCAGTCTCTGTGCGCACTTGTGACCCACAGACGTGATGGAGCGATGGCAATGCTTTGAGGCTGGTCACAATGGGCAAGAACATAAGCTAGTAACTTACACACTTCCCTAGACTATGTTACTACCTCCATAGTGGGTAGAAATATCTATGTAGTGTCATGCAAAGATGTATTTATTAGGTTATAGACTCATTGTTTCTTGGAGTGTGTGATGTTCCGGTAACTTAGCTAGTTACCACAAGCACCTCTCTCTTCATTAAATATGTGCCACATAAGCAAAGTTGTATTGGAGTGTGTGATGTTACTCCTAAGTTCCTCCCCATTGTGACCAGCCTGAACGCCGTGGGGCACACCCTGTCACAACTGCTGGGTGGCTACTGGCTACTTGGAGGAGGTTCCATCTAGGAATACTAGTAGTATCGCAAAAGCAGATTTCTTCCGGACGGACGGTACGTAGGCTGCTATAATACTAGGCTTTGCACATTGCAAACAAAGAGAATCAAGACGCGTTTTCTCGTCGGAATGATTTACTACCTCCGTCCTGTTTATTGATCTTTTATTTATTTTATTATGTCAAAATTTGATCATAAATTAATCAATAAAAATATTAGTACATGTCATAAATGAATACCATTGAATTTGTATATAACCATAGTTTGAAATGATATTATTTTATGTGACATGCCATTACCATTTGTTAAATAAATTAATGGTCAAAATTTGATAAAAAGTAGTATTACGAAAACCAGTAAACCAGGATGAAGGTAGTAAGGCTGTTTGAACGGCATCAACCATGAATAGCACGTTATAAAAATGGCAGCCTGTATCCGAGTCGTCCGATGCTTCTTTCTTTCTTATGAAACCTGCTTCCGATGAGTTGATATCACATGAGTTATGGAACCCTTTTGTATTTTGGGTCAAATTTTGATCTTCTGTAAAACTAACCGAAATATAAATTATGTGAAAACTTGTATGAGTTCACCACAGATCCATGAATTTTTGTTTTGAACAAGTGAACTTGCAAACCGTAAAAAAAAAATCCGGCCCCCAAAACAGACAAAAAGCGACCCATTTAAAATTATGTATTTGTCTTTTGGTTGTACGTCACGTGTGGAAATAAAAAGTTATGGCAATTTGCACATACGTATTGTACTTGTGCTTTTTCACAGAAAATTTTGAAAAATACATTGTAAAATTTTGTGAAAGACGGTGATACGGTGGGTGGGTGGGTGGATGGAAAGATTCGATTCCAGGCACGCGCGAGACCGCTGAGAAGAGATGACCATACACATAGACACACATGCATCGAGGCTCCCCGAGTTACGAGGGGTTGGCCTCAGCGCTGAGCGGGGAGCAGAGGTGGGCAGGGTCACGTCGCCCTCGCCAACCTGTCCCAAGGCGCGCGCGACTCCCGAGGCCGACATGCATCGCACTATGCGCGCCAGTGGCGGGCCCGCCGTCCGCTCTTTGACCGGTCAAGATCCGGAGTGGACGGCACGGGACCTGGCTCAGATCTACATCTATCTACGGAGTGGATACTACGCCACTGCTGTGCTGCCTAGCGTCTACACGGCCAAACGAAAGTTACAAAGGATGTGGATGCAAATTTCCGGCCAAAATCTACAACCAATCCGACGTTGATTAGACAAATACTTTGGTAATAATAAAGCGTTGAGTAGTAGCCAACCAAGATGCCATGACGGTCGGTTCGGTTCACCGCACCTCTTCTTTTTACCGCCCCATCGACGTTCCTGTCTCGCTTTTACTTTACCGAAAGCCAGAGCCGTCTCCATCGATCGCCCAGAGAGAGAGAGAGAGTGAGTACGCCACATTTCATAAAGAGAAAATAATCCGTGATGCTGCTTTTGTTCTCTCTCTCCCGAACACGTACGCGTTGATGCTTGCATTCTACGGTGACCGCACGTGGATACGATCCACCAGCTTGCATGCCACGACAAGCGGTACAGTACCATGGCATACAATAAACATCGCAAAGGAAAAAAGAGTACTACATGATGCAATTAAAAGAAAAGGATCACGTCGCCGAGGGAGAATATATGCCCGTGGGAGCCGGCTTTTCTTTTCTTTTTTGGCAAACACGAATCGACCGATGTACGTAAAAGCGAAAGGGAAAGGGCCGCAAAATTCGTGTCGCGTGTGAGAGGACGGTAGTACGTTTGGAGCCGGTTCACGCCGTTGATTGGTGCTCCTGGTTTAGGATCCGCACGTTGGCGTATCTTGGCCACTGGCCTTTTGAAAAAGTTCCGTGTCGTCTTGTCACCGTGGCTCTCCGTGGGCGCAAAAAATTTCTGTCGTATTTTTTGTTTTCGTGGTATTTTTTTTAGAGTTTTCGTGGTAATTGGTGGACGTGATACAAACATCTATACCACTATATAGCGTGCCAATAGCTTTAAATAATGGTCGTTGGATATGCTCATCCAACGGTCGAGAGAAGGCAAATCCGAGCATTATCATCCGTTGGATATAGTTTTCAACTCATAGGATTCTGCCACGTGGCCTTTTAATTTGAACCTTCAACTCAACCATCTCATGTGTTCTAGATATATCTATTCATATGCTTATCTGATGCTCTAATAAAAAGAGTGTGGAACAATTTGGATTCTATAAAGGTAAAAGCCAAGTTGAATTTTGTTTGATAAGATTTTATAGAGAAGATAATACATATTCAAATGTATTTTCCCATCCTTTTTGTATTATTTAAATAGCGTGCAAAGCACGTACAATTTACTAGTAGTAATATGGAACCGAAGTGCACTTGGGTCACTTGAGTTCGGTTGAATCTTGAAATGTAGGAATGTAAAAAACACACAACTGAACGACATCCTGTTCTTATCTACTCCTTCCGTTTTATAATGTAAGACGTTTTTAACATTACAATAATGTTAAAAAGCGTCTTACATTAAAGCAACTTCAATGGGGTGATCCATTTCGTCCACCGTCATCCGTTTGGGTGGGCGCGGACATAAAAAGCGGCCTACCGTGCCGATCCAAATGGACGCGCGTCCACTTTTCGTTCGTGTGCGACCCATTTTTGGCCTTATTTTGAGCCGGATTTGCGTCGGCGCGGATACGTGACGGACGCGCACCCGCGCGCCTACTTCTCTTTCCGGGCCCGCTGGTCGGTGGCAACAATCACCATTTTCCCACATTTTCCCTAAAACCCTCCGCCCGCACCCGCCATGGACTACGACCTCGACCTCGACGCCGCCGCTGGCCTCGCCTCCCTCGCCTCGTCCGACATGAAGACCGCCCCCTCTGGCAAAGGCAAGCCCCGTGCACCGCGCAAAACCGTCGCCACGACCAAGCCAAAGAAGGCGCCGACGCCCGAACAGCGGGCGACAGAGTCAGCCAAGAGGAAGAGCCGGAGGCACGCCGCGGACGCGAGGGGTGAAGCCGTCACGGCTGCCACCGTCGCCGTCGCGGCGCAGCAAGAGGTCGCCAACGCCCGCGTCGCGGCAGCAACGAGGGAGGCACTCTACATGCTAGGGTTAAACCCTAGCCAGCACGGCCTCGTAAACGCCGTCGTGGCCGCCGCAACCAGCACCGGCTCGTCTGCGTTCCCTCGGATGGTGCTGCCCGACTTGCCCCGCGCGTCGATTTGCACCCCGATACCCGGTTTCCACGTGTGCCCGCAGGCCTCGCGCCTCTCCGGGGAGTGCTCGCCCGACGTTAGCGTGGCGGCGTCTTCCACGCCCGCGCCCGCGCCCATCAATCTCAGCGCCAGACCGATAGCCGGTAGCTCGTCATCCGGAGGCGCGAGGAAACACGCGCGGCAGATGCCGACCAACGTGCTATCGGACGCCCGCAACCTATTCGACGAAATGCCGGCCGCTGGCGACAAGGACTACATGCAGAATCTCATCTTTGAGGGCCGTGTGCCGGCCACTGGCTATGACCCCCAGGAGACACAAAGCCTGGATGGCCGCGAGGTGTTCACGCCGGGCTCTGCCTATGATCAGTCGACCTTCATGCGTGATCAGGTCGGTATGGACCTGGACGGCTTCCCACTCGACCACGAGTTTTCGGACGACTACGAGCAAGAGGAAGAAGACGAGTGCGAGATCGAAGTGGAGCCTTTGTTTGAGGACGAGCTCGCCAACCAAGCCGCCGGGCCAAAGCCGAAGTGCAAGAGCAAGCGCACAAAGGCATACACGGCGGTCGAGGACAATCTTCTTTGCGAGTGTTGGAGGGACATTGGACAAGACCCCAAGACCGGCGCCGAACAAAAGCATTCAACTTTTTGGATTCGTGTCCACTGGGAGTTTCATGAGCGCAAGAAGTTTCCTACTTACCAAATTGTGAGCACGCGTGGGTGGGTGTCCATTTCGAATCGATGAAGAGTGATCCAACAAGAGTGCAACAAGTTTTGTGCCACTCTTGAGAGCGTCAAGGCCCGCCCCGTGAGCGGCATCGGCATGCAAGACATGGTATGGTAGCAAGTCGCCCTCTTTAGTGTCATTAAGTTCATGCTTGCGTGTTCATTTGCATCCCATTTGTGCCAACATGCTTTCATGAAAATATTTATAGGCATTTCAAGCTTTGGAGGCATTCAAGGTCCAACACAACGGCAAGTGCTTCAACTTCTCTCATTGCTATAGGGTCATTAAAGATGAGGAGAAGTTTAAGGCGCAATATGCCACCCTCAAGTCGCACGGGGGAAAGGAAGCCGTGGAGGAGGTTGGGGACGGCGAGCCGGCTTGATCGCGGGAGAAGACCAACTCCAAGAAGAAGGACAAGCGGGATGCGGCATCGAACGCCTTGAGCGCAAGCGTGGAGGGAATGATGAACAAGAAAGACTCAAGAGAGGAGGAGCGCCGGCGTTTCAAAGAGGAGCAAATGAACGCCTTCATGAAGATCCAAAGGAGGAGGCTAGAGATGGATGCGGAGAAGCAAGCCAAGATGCTTGAGTTGGAGGCGGAGAAGCAAGCGAAGATGCTCGAGATCGAGGCCGCCAACGCCAAGACCAAGGCCAAAGAAGTGGCTCTCGCAAGCATGATGGCCGGGGTGGAGATCATAAAGGTGGATCTCAACGCCGTGTCGCCAAGGAAGAGGCCATGGTTCGAGAAAATGCAGGCCGACATGCTCAAGTTCACCGACGAGTGATCTCGTGGCCGCGAGCGCCTTCTTTTTTGTATGCCGGCTTGTGCGCTAGCATGACCACGGGGCCGTGATGGCGTGGTTGAACTCAAGCCCCACCCATTTTTATGTGCTGCCAAGTGTGCCGGCCGCTGGCGAGTGCGTCAGCATGAACTGTGTGGTGCATTTTTTTAAGCCGGCATCAGACATGGCCGCTGGCATGATCTATGGTTTCGGGCCTTCTTTAAAATTTAAGTATGGACATAAAAATGGATCGGCGCATTGGACGCACTGACAACCCAAATGCAAAACAGGGCGGACGCCGGGCGGACGACCGACCCAAACGAACATAAAGCGAACAAATGCGCCGTCTGTTTGGGTCGGCCCGTTGGAGTTGCTCTTATGGAACGGAGGGAGTACAATTTTAAAAAGTTTTGTGCCTTTCATCGTAGCTCTCAGTGAGGGAAAAAACAGTCCATTCAGTTTTATTTCGGAGATGCTTCAAAGGGGGAGAAAACATATACTATCACTTTTACCCCCTTGTGAACCATGGTAACTCTTCATGTTATGTAACTATCATAAACTGGCAAACGTACACCAGGCTTCTTTTTTTGGCTAGATGTATGTGGTGTTAAAGTTTATTGAGAAACTCTCTGGTTCACCGCGTTCTAAAATGAAGTAATAGGAGAACGTATGATTGAGGCATCATTTTGAATCCTACATACTCCCTCCGTCCGCGAATAAGTTCTAAGTCAAAATTTTAAAATTTTGATCAACATTATAGCAAATAGTAGTAATATATATGTCATCAAATTGGTATATTATGACAGTATATTTCAAAACGGATCTACTGATACTTTTTTCGGATACGCACGACTGTGCGTACTTTATACAGTATTATAGTGGAGTAAAGAGCCCCCGTACAACTGTTACTTACAATGCGTGTGAAACACCCACTCCACCCAGCCGAACCGGCCTATCTATGAATGGCTAACTCCTCACACTCGCCCATCTAACTAACTCTCCAAAGAATGTTGTAGTGTCGCACTTGAATAGGCCAGCCTTCTTCCACGTCCCCCCTTCCTCTTGAATTTGTTGCCCATTGAGGGTGTTGCACCTTCAAAGACAATTGTGTTCCTGTGTTTTCATAGCTTCCATAGCACTAGCATGAATAGAGTTTTGACGTCTTTGCGGGCTGTTTTGTTTCTACCAATTCGGGAGTGAGTTGGGCAAAGCCATCACCCACTGGGTTTACCCAAGGCCCGACAAAGCACCGTCCACGCCTCTCTGGCAAAACCGCAGTGTCGAAGAATGTGCTGGATCGACTCTTTTGCCTGATCGCAGAAAGGGCAAGCATCCTGGTGGTCCAATCCATGTCGCACTAATCTGTTCAAGGTCCAACAATGGTTTCTGAGTGCCAACCATGCGAAGAAGCGGCATCGCATTGGCGCTCCAGAGTTCCACGTGAATGCAACCGTCGGGATAACTTCCCATCCGCAGAACTTGGCGTCATAGGCTGGACGCGTGGAGTGCTGTCCATTCTGTTTCCAGGACCAACTGATAGTGTCTGCGTGCCTCAGCCCCAGTTGTAGTTGGGTTGCCTGCACTGTGGACCAGAGCTGTAGGTATTCATGCATCATTGGTTCTGTGAGCTCTGGCCTATGTCCTCTACCCAGGTGCCTTCCTCAATAGCTTTTTGAACTGTGCGCGAAGAGCGCACACGCCTGGCCACAATGCGGTGTACGTTCGGCGCGATCTCTGGGATCTGCATCCCGTTCAGCCAACGGTCCTCCCAGAACAGTGTCGTTCTTCCATCCCTCACGGTTGCTCTAGTTGCTGCATGAAAGAGCTGCATGCAGTGCTCTGACACCTGTATGACGAACTCAGCCCATGGTTCGGCCCTTTGCAGCCATGGCCACCGCGATTGCATCGCAACATTCAGCCATCCCAGGTTGGGAATACCTAGGCCTCCTACCCACTTTGGTGTGCATACCTGCTCCCACACCACTGCACATGGCCCACCATTTGCTTGTGATTTTGCACACCGGAGGAAACCTCGACATATTTTATTCATGGCCTTTATTGTCTTCTGTGGCAAGTCTAGCGCCATCATCACATGGATCGGGATAGTGCACAAGACGGATTGTACAAGGGCTAGTCTCCCACTCTTGGGCATGCATGTAGCCTTCCACTCAGGCAGCTGCCCTGCAAGCTTGTCCACTAGGCCACGAAGCTGTGCCACAGTTTGGTTCCGAATGGTCAGGGGAAGGCCAAGGTATCTGCATGGGTAGGTCCCTGATGGGCAGCCCATGAGCTGCACAACTCTTTCCATTGTCTCCTCCAAGCAGTGCACAGGCAACACGACACTCTTTGCCAGGTATACGCGTAGTCCAGAGGCTTCCCCAAACATGTGGAGCAGTGACGCGCATACCTGCAGATCCATGGTGCTTGACTTGAGGAAGATCATTACATCGTCGGCAAACATCGATACTCGTTGCTTCATACCCGTACTTGCCAATGGACTAAGCGATCCACGCTCCGCAACGAGCTCAAACAAACTTTGTAGTGGTTCCATCACTAGGAGAAATAACATTGGGGATACCGGATCGCCTTGTCGGAGCCCCTTCTTGTAGTATATCGGCTTCCCAGGAGTGCCATTTACCATGTCTCGTGCTTGAGTTTGCTAGATGCCGCACACCCATGATATCCATCTATTGCCAAATCCCATATGCTTGAGCACTTCCACTAAGAATGGCCATTGCACTGAGTCGAAAGCTTTGGAGATATCTAGCTTGAGCATGATTGTAGTCTCTCGTAGGGCATGCAGCCATCATGCTATGCATTGTACAAGCATGAAGTTGTCGTGGATCGACATGCCCTTGATGAAGGTGCTATGGTGGCTGCCCACTAGTCTTAGCAGCTCAGGTGCCAACCTAGTCACTAGGGTCTTTTCAAATATCTTCACCGCCCCATGCACGAGACTGATGGGTCTAAAGTCCTTGATATCCACCGCTCCATCCATCTTAGGGACCAACATGATTATATCTTTGTTTATCGCAGGCAGGTCGCGCATGTCACCGCGAAAAAATGCCTCCACGGCCCTTATTATGTCTCCCTTGATGATAGGCCAGCAAACCGCTAAGAATCTTCCTGTAAACCCGTCCGGGCCGGGAGCCTTGTCTAGTGGCATCCCCTTGATCACCCTCTCCACCTCCTCTTCTATGAACTGTTCTTCTCAGTGTGAAAGCTCCAGAGTGGGTAGCCGTAATGCATCAAGCTGGATGGTGAACTCATGCAGCACTGCTTCCTCAAGCAAACTAGAGTAGTAGGTGTCTACCGCTTCCCCAATCTCATCTTGGCCCGTGGCCACCTTGGATCCATGCTGCAGGGTAGAGATCGCATTTCTCCGCTGCCGGTGGCATGCCTGCTGGTGGAAGAATGCAATGCTAGCATCCCCTTCTCGTAGCTGGCGGACTCTAGAGCGCTGCCGTGCGATTGTGCACTCTAGTGAGCATAGCCCCAGAAGTTTTTGCTTGAGTAGCTTTCGAAGCTCATGTTCTTGCCGTGAAAGAGCCCTCGCATCCATAGCCTTGTCCAACCTTGCTATAATCTCCAGAGCAATTGAGATTTGTAGTTTGGTGTTGCCGATCCAGCTATCGCTCCACTTCTTGAGTTGCTTTGATGTTGCCCTCGACTTCCTATCCAGGGTGACATACGGATTGCCATTACTCGGGACCGATTGCCATGCATCACTCACAATTCGGTGAAAGCCCTCCATCTTGGTCCAGAAAGCCTCGAACTTGAAGCGTTTACCCATGCCAAGTGTCGCCCGTAGGTCCAGCAGCAATGGGCAGTGGTCTGACAACGCCGAACCAAGGGCATTAAGATGAGATGTCGGGTGCAATTCCTCCCAAGATGCGGTGCAGAACACATGGTCTATCTTCTCTAGGGTTGGCTGCACTCGTTCATCGGATCTAGTGATACTAATTTAGTGTCATAAATGCTGCTACTTTTTTCTAGAAAGTTGGTCCAAATATTAAAACTTTGACTTAAGACAAAAGCTAGATGCACACTTATTCGCGGACGGAGGGAGTATATTAGTTTCTTTTGATTGCCCAAGGGAAGTAACAGACTATTGCTTCCAAACAACTTGAGGTTATGTAAAATGTGGTGCGGATGTGAAATAGCTTAGAAGAACTATATTGTGCTTTTCTTTCCCCTCTAGCAAGACAACGAAGGGAAAGCCTCCCTCCCCCTTATTTCATCGGCGTGTCGGGAGAATCACCTCCCTCCGCCGGCCACTATAGTGGACGGTGGCGCAGAGTGGAATACTAGTGCCTCGACTCCAACTAGTAGATAGGTAGGGTTTTAGTCCTTGCACTGGGAGCACTCGAGCAGATGGAGGCGCTTCTTCTTGAAAGACTATGAATAGATTAAAAGTTTTAACCAAAAAATACACTTGTCAAACAAAACAAAGAATAATACTCCCACCGTCCAGGAGTGTTGGGCATCTAAGGAGGAGCATCGCAATCTAGGCGCAAGCAAATTGGGCTAGGTAAGTAATTTGAACTGTGATTCCTATTAGCTCCTCAAGCGGTGAGGTTAGGGTTTCTTGCCTTGCATACACAATGGTTAGTTTTGGTCTCAGGTTCTTCATGTTTATTCAAGGATGCAACAACAATGATTATGGCTCTGGTGCATCGGTCCTCAATGGCACGTGTACAAAGACTTCCTCACTGTCATCGACATTGTTAGACCGACTCCGCTATGGGAGCAGCCAGAGCGGCTCGGCAGCGGTGCTCCATGAATCTCGATGTAATTTTTATTATGTTTGAGGTGCTACTACTTCCGCTGAATCTTTATAATAGACCTGGTCTTTTTGCAAAAAAAAACACATTAACAGAAACACTATATTATTCAAGCATACGAGTCAAATAAACTATATGGCGGAAAATGGTTAAGTATCCAATCTTCTAAACTCCTATGAATTTTCTTTAAATCAAAGAGTTGTAACGACGCCCAATTTATTGCGTTCTTGTATCAAATGCCGCGCCACTCTATAATCTTTTGATGATAGCATAATTGCACTTCAAATATCCATTTTCGAATTTACCCATCAATTACATGGCCTTAAGTGTCATTGTTATATTTGTGGTTTAAGCTCGTATGTTTTCTATAGGTTTAACATACTACAGGCTAACATTATAGGAAAAGAAAAGGCCACATTTTCATTCATAATTTAATAAAAAAGCCCTTGGTATGATGACTACTTGTTACAAAGGAACCCATGGAAGTTTGAATTGGAAGACCAAAGGGAAATCAAATGGGTTCTATTGCTAGTGTCCACACGAAAAATCCCGCCCAAACAATCCATAGGAGGGCAGTTCATCACTTATCTCTCTCTTGATTGATATAGATAGTTAATATGAAATGACCAATGAAGCTTCATGCATTTGTGTAACGAATTGTTTCCCCTCGACCTGTGACCTAGCCACTACATGTAAGGAAGGGGCCCCATATAATATGCGTTACTGGGGATCCTTAACTTCACAGGTTGATTCGGCTACGCCGGAGGTAGGGGCCCCAAGGGCTTTTGTTTCCGCACGTGTTTATTAATGTAGTGTCTCCGTTAAGTCTCTGGCTCTCCATGGCTTTTGCTTCAAAGGTTGCGATGGCGGCGCCAAATAAGCTTCCTCCAGATCTCTCATCGAGGCAGTGTTTTTTGTGGACCTTGATGTAATTTTGATTATGTTTGAGGTGTTTTGTACTTCTGATGAATATTTATAATATATTTTGTCCTTTTTGTGAAAAAACCTTAAAGACACAATGTACTATTCAATCATAAGAAACAAACAACCAATATGGCAAAAAATGTCTCGGGACCCAATCTTCTAAAACTTCTATGATTTTTCATTAAATCGAAGAGGAATAAGGATGCCTGATTTATTGTGTGCTTGTATCAAATGTTGCGCCGCTCTATAGTTTCTTGATGATAGCATAATTGCACTTCAAATACCGCTTTTGGAAGTTACCCAATAGATACATGGCCTTATGATGTCGTCTTCGTCACATTTGTCGTGTAATCCGATATGTTTTCTACAGGATAAACATACTAGACGCTATCAAAATAGGAAAAAGAAAACGCCAACTTTTCTTCATAATTTCGTAAAAAACATTGGAAGCTTTCCACATGAGCACTCGGTTTGATGACTCCCTCTTACAAAGGAACCTGTGGAAGTTTGAATGGGAAGACGAAAAGGAAAACAAATGGGGTTATATTGCTAGTGTCCACAAGATATATCCCGCCCAAACTCTCATGAGGAGGGCAGTTTTATGACGTGATTAATTGATAGAACCGACTATATAGTCAACCCCTATCTCTCTCGGTTGTTATAGCTAGTTAATGTGAAATGGCCAATAAAGTTTCAAACATTTGTGTAATGAATTGTTTCCACTTGACACATGACCTAGTCGCTACACGTAAGGAAGGGGGCCGATATACTGCGCGTTACTAGGGATCCTTAACTTCACTGACTCGCTCCGCGATAGCGGTGGGAGGAGGGACCCAGGACTTTGTTTTCGCACGTGTTTATTAATGTAGTGTATTTGTTAGATCTTTGTCCCTCCATGGCTTTGGCTTCGACGGTTGCGATGACGGCTTCACATAAGCTTCCTCCATATCTGTCATCGAAGCAGTGATTCTTCCAACTGTTGGTGTTGGATCTGGGAGTCAGTGTCTATGCCCTCTCGGATCCGATCCGGGCGGGTGCCTCGTGTGTCTTACTGTAGGTATTGAGGTGATGGTCTTTTTGCTGGGGGGGGGGTGATAACCCACAAGTATAGGGGATCGCAACAATTTTCGATGGTAGAGTATTCAACCCAAATTTATTGATTCGACACAAGGGGAGCCAAAAAATATTCTCAAGTATTAGCAATTGAGTTGTCAATTCAACCACACCTGGAAGATCTAATATCTGCAGCAAAGTATTTAGTAGCAAAGTAGTATGGATGTAATGGTAACGGTGGCAAAAGTAACAATAGCAGTTTTGTAGTAATCGTAATAGTGGCAACGGAGAAGTAACTAAGCAAAGATCAATATGTGAAAAGCTCGTAGGCAATGTGAAAGTGTGTTACGTCGACTAGAGGGGGGAGGGGGTGGTGGTGAATAGGCGATTTTTATGAATTCTTCACTGAGAATTTTAGGGTGAGGAAATTCCTAAGTGAAGAACTACTTGCAGCGGAATAAGTACTCACGTATAAGTATAACAGAGCAACAACATAGTCTTTATGATGAAATGAAAGACAAAACACATAGTACGGAAAGCGTAAACACAGGATAGGCAGGATGAAGACAAACTGACTGAAGAAATAGGATTGAGGAATTAGAGAAAGTCTTCAGTCAAAGTCTTCAAACAGTAATGTTCAGGTTCATCAACACATAACTGAGAAAATGAAAGGGTTGAGGAAATAGAACCAGTAGGCTTGGTAAAGACAATGATTTGGTCGACCAGTTCCAACTGCTGTGACAATTGTACGTCTGGTTGGAGCGGTTGAGTATTTAAACTCGAGGACACACAGTCCTCACCGTATTCTCCTTGAGCTAAGATCACGCAAATCTCGCCCAACAATAGTGATAAGTCTTCACAGGTGACTTCCAAACCTTCACAGACTTGGTCACTCGGCAATCCACAATTCCTCTTGGATGCTCAGACCACGACGCCTAACCGTTTGGAGGATACACAGTCCTCAAAGGTAACAAGCGTCAGTTCCACACATGAACAATCTCTTCAGTGATGCTCAATCACTTTGGGGTTTGTAGGTTTTGGTTTCGGATTTAGGTTTTTCCTCACTTGATGATTTTCGCTCAAAGTCCTCGGAGGATGGGATGATCTCAAATGACAAGTGTCAGTTTCTCTCGGAGCAGCCAACCAGCTAGTGGTTGTAGGGGGCGGCAATTTATAGCCTAGGGAGCAGCCCAGCATGATAAGACATAAATGCCCTTCAATGATATGACCGTTAGGTGGGTATATATTTTAGGACAACTAGCGGGTAGCACAACAACGGTCGGATTTTTGAGGTACGAATTCCTCAGGGCTATCATGATCCTCACTGTGTAGGCAATTCGCACTAGCAAATTCCTAACTCCTCAGTCAGAACAAATTCCTCAGAGACCAGAAGATCTTTGTCTCTGTCACTGAAGAAATTGACTGAACTAATATGAGATTTCCAATGGCTTCACTCGAAGGATTGGGTAGGTGTAGGATTTTGAGATGAGCATCACTTGGAAACCAGTTTCCTTAGTATTACCTCGACACCCTTTAACAGTACGGTGTTTCCTATGACTCAAGAAAAGAGAAAATGAAACTATGAAAACAAAAGTCTTCATGCTTCACAATCCTCGCATGAATATCCAAGTCTTCAAGGTCACACCAATTTCTTCACTTTCAAAGTCTTCAGGAGAACCAAAGTCTTCAACCGAAGATATTAATTTTTAGGGGTCGACTTTCACTGTAAATATCAAACTCCTCATCGACTTATAGAGCCTGTGTACACTCACAAACATATTAGTACCTTAACTTATAAGTCTTCAATACACCAAAATCACTAAGGGGCACTGTCGGTGCCAAAACCGGCGGATCTCGGGTAGGGGGTCCCGAACTGTGCGTCTAGGCGGATGGTAACAAGAGACAAGGGACACGATGTTTTACCCAGGTTCGGGCCCTCTTGATGGAGGTAAAACCCTACGTCCCGCTTGATTGATATTGATATTGTGGATGTTTACAAGAGTGGATCTACCACGAGATCAAGGAGTCTAAACCCTAGAAGCTAGCCTATGGTATGATTGTAATGGTTGTTGTTGTTGTTGTTGTTGTTGTTGTTGTGTCCTACGAACTAGAGCCATCCGGTTTATATAGACATCGGAGAGGGCTAGGGTTACACAGAGTCGGTTACAATGGTAGGAGATCTACGTATCCGTATCGCCAAGCTTGCCTCCCACGCCAAGGAAAGTCCCATCCGGACACGGGACGAAGTCTTCAATCTTGTATCTTCATAGTCTTGGAGTCCGGTCAATGATGATAGTCCGGCCGATGATAGTTCGGCTGATGATGGTAGTCCGGCTATCCGGACACCCCCTAATCCAGGACTCCCTCAGTAGCCCCTGAACTAGGCTTCAATGACGATAAGTCCGGCGCGTATATTGCTTGGCATTGCAAGGCGGGTTCCTCCTCCGAATGATAGAAGATGGTGAACACCAGGATAGTGTCCGGCTCTGCAAAATAAATTCCATTCTACCGTAGAGAGAATAATATATACACAAGTTCAATCTGCTGACGTTTTTTGCGGCATGACGTCACGCCACTACCAAGCCATTACTTGAATCGTTTTTTACTCTACCACCTCAGCGCATTTAGCGAAGCGGTTTCCTTGGCACGTCTTGTCGAAGCAGAGATCGTGTTCCCCCTTAATCCGAGATTCTCATTAATACGGACGTGGGTAACCCAACCGCGCCATTGATGGTGACGCTTGGGGGATAAGCGAGTTTTACCAGGCCGGTGGGGGACGCGTAGACTTCGCCCGCCCATATAAGGGATAAGGATTCACCTTTTGACCTATGCCTTCTTCCTCCTTTGCTTATCCATCTCCGCGCACTCGAGCTCCAGCGCCCAAGCCTGCACATCTCGTCTCAACCTTCCCCAGTCATGTCTGGAGCGGGAGGCCAGTGGATGACCTCCTCCGTTGCGGAGGAGCACATCGAAAGACTGCGCAGCGCCGGCTACCAGTCCGGCGACATCGCGCACCGGCTGCCCGACGAGGGGCAGCTCATCCCTACCCCCAGGCCCCATGAGAGGGTCGTTTTTCTTCCCCATTTCCTCCGCGGACTGGGCTTTCCACTTCACCCCTTTGTCCGGGGGCTCATGTTCTACTACGGCCTGGATTTCCATGATCTGGCGCCGAACTTCATCCTCAACATCTCGGCGTTTATCGTCGTGTGCGAGGCCTTCCTCTGCATCCAGCCCCACTTCGGCTTGTGGCTCAAGACCTTCAATGTCAAGCCGAAGGTAGTGAAGGGCACTCAAGCGGAGTGTGGAGGCGCCATGTTGGGCAAGATGCCCAACGTCCTTTGGTTCGAAGGGGCCTTCGTGGAATCCGTCAAGGGGTGGCAATCGGGGTGGTTCTATATCACTGAGCCGCGCGACCCTACGTGGGCGGCGGCCCCCGAGTTCAGATCTGGTATCCCCACGCAGCTCACCTCCTGGAAAGAGAAGGGCTTGCTGTGGGGTAGTTTGGAGGAGCTGACGGGACTCCAAGCCTGTATCCAGAAGCTGGTGAAGAAGCTCAGGCTGGTTAACGTGGTCCAAGTCATGCTCGTCCGCCGGATTCTCCCATGCCAAGAGCGGGCATTCAATCTGTGGGAGTTCGATCCGGAACAGCACCAGGCACTGAGCGGGCTCTTCAACACGACGTACGAAGGCGCCTGGAGGGTGCTGTTTAAGGGCGCCGAAGCCCCCGCATCCGCGACCGAAGATCGCGGATTTCGCTCGTAGCACCAAGCCGACGAGGTAAGTGATTCTACCCCTTTACGGGACACTTGTTTTTCATAGTTTGACTCCATGCGGGTTTTAATTTCCCCTTTTCCTTTGACAGGACTGGATGAGGAAGGCGGAGCAGATTATCTGCCCGGCTCCTATGCCAGAAAACCCAGTAGACGCCCGTCTAGTGAGGCTGCTGGTTCCGGCACCGCACGTGCTGCCGGAGAAGAAGGCCAAGAAGGAGGCCACGGGTGCTCGAAAGAGTTCCCGTTTTCAGGTATCCGACGACTCCGGGGCGGACTCCTCCCCCGAAAACGAGGAGGAGAAAGAGGACTCTCTCCCAGAGGAGGGAGAGAGGAAGAGGAAGGCTTCCCCAACAGGGGAGGCCGAAGGGTCCAAGAGGGGAAGGACTATTCCCCCGGACAGCTCCGCCAACATCAACGTTGGCGAGGAAGAATGGCCTTCAAGGGCCAGGCCTCCGGCGAGATCGTAAGTATCTAGACTCCTGAATGATTTATAATTTCTTTTTCTGCGTCACATAGTGTCATTCTGATGCCGCATGCTGCCTGTAGTCCGGCCAATGATGATCTCCCCGCTTCATCGAGCGGGTCGTTGGCTCCGTCGGATGTAGACTCCATCCAGACCGCCTCCACCCCTCGTGACACCGAGGACGCCGAGGTGGGATCCCAAGAAGGGACCCATCAGGGGGAGGCTCCGGAGGCGCCACAAGGCGGCCTCCCGGACTTTGCGCCGGACTCCATATCAGAACCCGCAGTGGTTCCGGAGTCCGGCCGGCGGCCCCTTTGCAAGAAGGGCAAGACCGTGACGCCGGCGGCTTTCGCCCAACCGGAGGCGCCAGACAATTTGTTGGAGGCGCTCCAGAGCGCTTCCATCGAGGGAGAACACCGCACTATTATGAGTGCGGTGATTCAGAAGGTACAGCTCGCCAAGAGCGGGCTGATCGAAGCCTGTAGTAGCCTTCTATCAGGCTTTGAGGTAAGAAGTTAAAAATATGCAATGTAATACCGCATAGACAGTAGCCCCTGATGCTCGGTTCGGTGTTCAGAAAGAAAAGCTGGACTGAGGATCTGAAAAAAAAGAGAAGATATACGCAGGGTTGCTAAAAAATTGTGTCAATATGGGTTGCAGGCTGCGCTGCTGACCTCTGCCGTACTGCCTGCGGAGGTCGGTGCTTTGAAGCAGGAGCTCGAGCGGTCCGAGCAAGAGCTCGGCCGCGCCAAGAAGCAGCTCTAGGACAAAGAAGGTGAGTAACACCACTTTGAACTTGTACCTTACAGAAAAGGATTTAGGTTGCAACAAAAAATAACAAGGATAACATGGGTACTGCAGGGGCCACGAACGAGGTGGCGACCCTGAAGGAGGCCGTGTCCGCGGCCGAACGCAATGCGTCCACGGAACGGGCAGAGCGAGAAAAGCAGGAGGCGCGGGTGGCGGTGATTCGGCAAGAGCTCCAGGCTCTCATGGAAAAGCATGAGAGTTTGGAGCGTGACTCAAAGACTCAAGAGTCCGAGCTTGCCTTGGCTCTCGAAAGTGCCAAAACTGCCAAGGCCGATGCCCATAAGTCCCTTCAGGAGATTGAGTTGGTGAGGAAGATAGCGGCGGGTAAGGCATTTTTCATGCAAAGCAAGCATGTGAATGTAAATTACGTGTTACTTACCCGAATTCGGAGCTCTCCAGGGGCGTTTGCAGATCTGCCTCGCAGCGTGTCTGATGCCACCGCATTCTACCGAGCCGAGGAGGGGAGCTCAACGGAGAAGGTCTTCTGGTCTCAGTATGCTGAGGCCGGCCATCCGGTGCCCCCTAGCGACCAGCTGAAGCAGCTGGTCGAGCTCCACAAGGTGGCCGAGCAGGCCATGAAGGGCCTCATAGTCCGGCTGTGGCCTGGAGAGGCCATGCCTGGGAGCTACTTCGGCCTCGTGCGACGGTTGGTGGATGAGTGCCCCTGGGTGGAGGTTATCAAGCGCTCCGCCTGTATTAAAGGTGCTCGTCGGGCCCTTGCCCGCGCAAAGGTGCATTGGGGCAAGCTGGATGCGGAGAAGCTAATCACTGACGCGCCACCAGCGGGCAAGGAATATCGTACGCCCGAGATGTACTATAAGACTGTCCTGAAGGGTGCCCGCAAGATTGCGGATGAGTGCCCCAGGGATGTAATTATTGAGTAAATTCGCAATGTGTTATCCTGTGCGCTGAAAACTTTGTTCATATGCGCTAAGCAACGCTTGTTAATTTAAAATATTACCTTCTGTGCGGCCGTTTATTAAATCTGAGAGATGGCAAGTCGTCGGCTTCAGCCCCCATGCCACGAGTGCTGGGGTGTTCGGGATAAACTTGAGCACTCTTGTTCCCATTTTTGGGTCCATCTAGGGAGGCGCTCAACACAACGAACAAGGCAACCGGACTTATAGTGCTTGAATACTCTCACTTAGCCATAGAATTCTATAATTTTAAATTTCGGTGAAGCCCCTAGTATTCGGAAGACCGAATTCAAGGCGCTATCCACGCCTTCGTCGGACATTATCCGGAACTTCGCTCGAAGCGGCGTAGGTCTTTAAGGACCCGAAAAGACCTCTCGAACAACGACCAGTCTCTCGCCTTATCATGACAGACAGTTTTAGCTTTCTCCACTGAGGCGTTAACCCGGCTCAACCGGGGCGCAATCGCAGTGGTTCTCCCAGTGCTACCTTAGCCGATAGAACGGAATGTAAGGTGCCAAACTTGGGAGCCGGGCAAACCCAACTATTGACCCAAGACATGATTCGGAGCCGATTCATATAATGCTATAAGTTCGGGGTGCCGCACTTGTGAAAGTGTTCGGACTTTATCACACCATAATGCGGGGAACATAAGCCCCTGGTGTATTTGGCCGTACCAAAATGTATAGATGCAACATGTCGTTAATGAACATATATATATAAGGTAATGCAATTATGGGCAAAAAGTGCTGCATTTTATTCGAGAAGATATGCTATGAGTGCGGAATGATACAAATAGTGCGGAAAGCAAGGGATTAGACGAATTAAAGGCGTCTCCCTCCAGGGGTAGGCCGCGGAATGGTGTATTTAACAATTTTAATGCTCGTAATGGAGACCACCTGAGTGTTCGTCGCAGCCTTTGTCCCTCCCTGGCTGTTGCATCATGAGTTCGGCAGGTTCGCCACCGGACAGAGTTCTGTATAAAAAAGAGAGAAATAAAAGATAAAAAGAGTGACACACTTGGGAGCCCCTGGTGTGGTCGAACCGCACTCTGGGTCTGTTGTGGTTGTGCCTCTCCCCCTATGCCCATGGTATCTCCAAGGCGTAATTATGTACACGGAGAGTTCGCCTTACAATTGTGCGAGGGCTGGGGTTGAGGCCGCATTGCTACGCGTGCTCGGAACGTGCCAGGTGGTCTTGGTTGATGTTGCTCCGGGCGCGTTTGGCCGTGTCCGGTCGTTTAACGGCCGGACTTGAAAATTGCCTTAAAAGGCTGCTCTATACTTCTGCCGCGAGAGCCGCTGTATGTTCCTCCGTTCGGAGGGAGCGTTCCGTGTTTCCATTGACCGTGATGACTCCACGAGGGCCTGGCATCTTGAGCTTAAGGTATGCATAATGCGGCACCGCATTGAATTTTGCGAACGCGGTTCATCCGAGCAGAGCGTGATAGCCACTACGGAATGGGACTATGTCGAAGATTAACTCCTCGCTTCGGAAATTATCCGGGGATCCGAAGACCACTTCCAGTGTAACTGAGCCTGTACAACTGGCCTCGACACCTGGTATGACGCCTTTGAAGGTTGTCTTTGTAGGTTTAATCCTTGAAGGGTCTATGCCCATCTTGCGCACTGTATCCTGATAAAGCAGGTTCAGGCTACTGCCGCCGTCCATCAGGACTCTCGTGTGGTGAAATCCATCAACGATTGGGTCTAAAACCAATGCGGCGAATCCGCCATGGCGGATACTGGTCGGATGGTCTCTTTGATCGAAAGTGATCGGGCAAGAGGACCATGGGTTGAATTTTGGGGCGACTGGCTCCATCGCGTATACGTCCCTTAGTGCACGCTTCCGCTCCCTCTTGGGTATATGCGTTGCGTATATCATGTTTACCGTCCGAACTTGAGGGGGGAATCCCTTTTGTCCTCTGTTGTTCGGCGGCCGGGTCTCTTCCTCGTCATCGCTGTGTAGCCCCTTGTCATTGTTTTCGGCGATTAATTTGCCTGCCTGCTTGAATACCCAACAATCTCTGTTGCTGTGGTTAGCTGGCTTTTCAGGGGTTCCATGTATTTGACAGGAGCGGTCGAGTATTCGGTCCAAATTGGACGGGCCCGGAGAGGTTCTTTTGAATGGCTTCTTCCGTTGACCGGGCTTGGAGCCTCGGAATCCTTCGTTGACTGCCGTATCCTCATTGCTCTCGCCGTTAATGCTTCGTTTGTTTTTGTTTTGACGCGACCTGCCATTGCGGTCCTTGGTATCCGGACTGCCAGCGTTTTTGCTGAGGTTGTTGCTGCGAGCTAGCCAGCTATCCTCTCCCGCACAGAAGCGGGTCATGAGTGATGTGAGGGCTGCCATGGATTTCGGCTTTTCCTGTCCCAGGTGCCGGGCCAGCCACTCATCGCGGATGTTATGTTTGAAGGCCGCGAGGGCCTCTGCATCCGAACAGTCGACGATTTGATTTTTCTTTGTTAAGAACCGTGTCCAGAATTGCCTGGCCGATTCGTCTGGCTGCTGGATTATGTGGCTTTGGTCATCTGCGTCCGGTGGTCGCACATATGTGCCCTGAAAGTTGTCGAGGAATGCGGCTTCCAGGTCTTCCCAGCATCCAATTGACTCTGCGGGCAGGCTGTTAAGCCAATGCCGAGCTGGTCCTTTAAGCTTGAGCGGGAGATGTTTGATGGCGTGAAGATCGTCGCCGCGAGCCATGTGTATATGGAGGAGATAATCCTCAATCCAAACCGCGGGGTCTATTGTGCCATCGTAGGATTCGATATTAACGGGTTTAAACCCTTCAGGGATTTGATGATCCATTACTTCGTCAGTGAAGCATAGTGGGTGTGCGGCGCCTCTGTATTGAGCAATATCGCGACGTAGCTCGATAGAGCGTTGTCTGCTGTGTTCGGCCCGGCCGGAGTAGTTGTATCCGGCGCGACGGTATTCGTCGTGGGTCTTGGGGCGCCCACATGATCCATAGATAGATCTGGATTGTCTTGCCTTGTCCTCCAATATATCCCGCAAGTCCGGCGCGTTCCCCCGTGGCTTCATGCTTTTTGAGCGATGCCGGGGTATGGTTTTGGTGGAGGGCTTGCACGCCTCTCTGTCACGGCCACGAGGTGGTCGGTCTGCCGTATTGTGCGCTGGTGATGCAGGTTTGTATGCTTCCTCCTCTAGTTGGGGGAGCAACTTGTGTTTTGGGTAACTTTTGGAGGGGCGTTCGAGTTCATACTCTTCGGCCGCGAGGACCTCGGTCCATCTGTCGGCGAGTAGGTCTTGATCAGCTTGAAGTTGTTGCTGCTTTTTCTTTAGGCTGTTTGCCGTGGCCATTAGCCTGCGTCTGAAACGCTCTTGTTCGATGGGATCCTCAGGCACGACGAATTCTTCATCGTCGAGGCTTGCCTCGTCTCCGGAGGGAGGTAAGTAATTATCATCCTCGACCTCTTCGTCTGCCGCCCTCTCGTGAGGGCTTGCTTCTGCCTCCTCCTGCGCTGGATCGTGCTGGAGGGGGTTGTCTTCGGCACTTTCTAGGGTGTTATTATATCCTGTGCCGGAATCTCTATTCTTGCTGTGGCGGGATTTAGAGCGGCGCCGCTGACGTTGGTACTTGGGCTGTTTCTTTAAGGAATCGGCCTCCGTTGCTTCTTCGCCGTCCCCATCTTTTGGGGTGTCCACCATGTATATGTCGTATGACGAGGTGGTCTTCCAGTGTCCTGTAGGCGCTGGTTCTTGATAGTCTCCGGCATTGTCGTCCATACCGTCGATGTCTTCGGAGTCGTAGTCGAGTACGTCAGTTAGATCGTCGACGGTGGCTACAAAGTGGGTGGTGGGTGGGCTATGAATTTCTTCGTCGTCCGCGTCCCAACCATCCTGGCCGTAGTTCGGCCAGGGCTCTCCGGATAGCGAGAGATGCTTCAACGAATTTATGATATCACCGAAGGGTGAGTGCTGAAAGATGTCAGCAGCGGTGAATTCCATGATCGGCGCCCAATCGGATTCGACTGGCAGGGGCGCAGGAGGTTCGGAGTCCGGCAGAGAGTCCGGCACCTCGGAGTCATGAGCTTTATACGGGACAAGGTAAGTGTTCGGTTCCGTCGCCGTAGAAGTTGTAGCTCCCGAGGCGGTGTCCAGCCATCCGTCCTCGATCTGAGCGATCGGCTCCGGACTATGGGTCGGAGCGGATTCGTGTGCGGCCTCCAAGGTGCTGTCCGGCGGCAGAGTTAGGTCGTGCCCATCGTGACAGCGCGGCACGCTCGGCTGTGGCTCAGATCCATCGAAGATCAAGTCCCCGCGGATATCAGCCGTGAAGTTTAGGCTTCCAAACCTAACCTGACGGCCAGGGGCGTAGCTTTCGATCTGCTCTAGATGGCCAAGTGAGTTGGCCCGCAGTGCGAAGCCGCCGAATACGAAGATCTGTCCGGGGAGAAAAGTCTCACCTAGGACTGCGTCGTTGTCGATTGAAGAGGCCATCAAGCCTATCGGTGACGACACAGAGGAACTCTCAATGAAAGCACCAATGTCGGTGTCAAAACTGGCGTATCTCGGGTAGGGGGTCCCGAACTATGCGTCTAGGCGGATGGTAACAGGAGACAAGGGACACGATGTTTTACCCAGGTTCGGGCCCTCTTGATGGAGGTAAAACCCTACGTCCTGCTTGGTTGATATTGATATTGTGGATGTTTACAAGAGTGGATCTACCACGAGATCAAGGAGGCTAAACCCTAGAAGCTAGCCTATGGTATGATTGTAATGGTTGTTGTTGTTGTTGTTGTTGTGTCCTACGGACTAGAGCCATCCGGTTTATATAGACACCGGAGAGGGCTAGGGTTACATAGAGTCGGTTACAATGGTAGGAGATCTACGTATCCGTATCGCCAAGCTTGCCTCCCACGCCAAGGAAAGTCCCATCCGGACACGGGACGAAGTCTTCAATCTTGTATCTTCATAGTCTTGGAGTCCGGTCGATGATGATAGTCCGGCCGATGATAGTTCGGCCGATGATGGTAGTCCGGCTATCCGGACACCCCCTAATCCAGGACTCCCTCAGGCACTAGATGCACTTAAAATCTCCCCCTTTTTGGTGATTGATGACAATATAGGTTAAGTTTTCAACGGGGATAAACATATGTATTGAAAGTACTCAATATTTAGGAATTTGATTGCAAGATATAGAAGAACTCCCCCTGCAGATGTGCACTTGAAGACTTATGCTTTTGAAGCAATGCACACTTGAAGAGTAGAATCATGGAGATCTCCCCCTATATCTTGTAATTCATACACGCATTTAACATATCAAATGAAGAATTTGAAATGCATGATGAAATATGGCGACTGATGTAATTCAGCACGCGTGCATAGAGTATATGATGAAATAGCATGCAGAAGACATAGAAAAAGTATTAGGTCACCATCGGACTTAAGTTTACAACTTGTTCAACAAACACTTCAGAAGAGCGAGAGTTGCAACTTAAGAAAAAAACGCCCATATAGTTAGACCCACTTGAAGACTAACTCAAATTTCTCCCCCTTTTTCATCAAATGACCAAAAGGGAAGAAAAGTGAGGACTAACGCCCCTGAAGAATTTCATCATGAGGTTGATGGAGGAGCGCCAGCGTTGTTGGGGTTGGTTGTTGTAGTAGGGCCTACTGCAGTGTCGTCCAAATCCTCATTTTCATCTGTCTCACGTGATAAGGTATATGAGCTGGGCACCAAGGGAGGAACTTCAACCTTCTTGAATTTCTTCGCTGGAGGCTTAGCCCAGCTGAAGTCCTGCTTGAAACCCATTTGCTTGAGATCTTCATCACCGTAGAGATGAGTCAGAATAGCCCAGGTGCGAGCAAAAACTTCATTGAGGTAATAGTGGTTTTTCTTCACTGAATTGTATGTTGCAGTCATGTTCTGAAGAATAGCATCCAACTGACGCTTTACCCATTTGTGATTGCGATCTACCTTTTGATGAAGACTGAGGAGAAGCTCATGATCAGTCATCACCCTTGGAGCTGTAGCTTGAGGACTTTGCTTCGAAGCATTGGCGGCAGAGTCATGAGTAGCAGAGTCATCATTGGTGGAACAAGATGCAGCTTTGCGAAACTGTCCATCCAATGGACGATTGCCTTCATCAATGATAGCAGAGGCCTTGCCCTTTTCATCAGCTAAGGAAAATGTCCACTTGAGGACTTAAATTGGGGGCAAGTAGCTACCATGGTTGAGTGTATCAGCTTTTAGTTCAGTGAAGACCTTGATCTGAGGAATCTCATAATCCAGGGCGCATAAGGCTTCAACTCAAAAGGAGTTATTGCAACATTCTCCAAAGTCCTCACGAAGAAATCATGGTAGTTCACGGAATACCATGCATGATATTGAAAAGCAAATTCTTCATGATGCCAACGACTTCTTCATCATTCGAGTCGTGGCCTTTGATTGGACTCAGGGTCTTGGTCAGAATGCGATATACAGTCCTAGGCACATATTGCAATTCCTTCACAAGGAACTTCGTCCTTGAGGCTTGACCAGGCTTCAATGGCTTCATCAGAACTTGCATGAAATGATCAGACAACTCAGTTTCAGAATAGACGAGACGTGCACCTTCTGGGGGAGGACTGACAGGCACGGCACAAAGCAATTCAGTTGCTGGTGCCTTATAGTGAGTGTTTTCTGTCATCCAATCCAACAACCATGAGTTCACATCTTCAGCATTGCCAGTGAGTGCAGCGTCTCATAGAACTGAAGAATGAGTTCTTCATTCCAATCACAGATATCATTGCAGAAATTGAGCAATCCAGCATCATGAATAGCAGCGAGGACTGAGGTGAAGCAGGGCAGTGATTCCATATCAACATGAGGAATATGCATATGGTCGAATACTTTGTCTTTGTTGAAGAGCACTGAGGAATAGAAATTGGCTTGGCTGGCAGTCCAGAAGCGCTTTCTCCTCAGGCGAGCAGATTCATAGGGATTGTAGTCAGTGAAGAATACATGCTCGTTAAAGAAAGCGTCAGTGTTGAATTTTAGAGTCTTGGAGAATGGATTCTTCGGCTATCCCTGAGGAGTATCTATTATTTGAAGAATAACCTCAGGAATGTCAATCTCCAGAGCCGCTGGCTGAGGAATATCAGCTTCTGCTTCAGTAGCAGCCTGGGCCTCCATTTCTTCATCAACTCTAGTGGCTGGAATCTCTTCATGAATGGAAGGAGTAGGATGAATTTCATCAGAGCCCATATGAATTTCAGTGGGGACTGGGGACTGAGGAATTTGCTATAGGGGTGTGAACAAGGGAGAGTTGGGGTGCTGAGTTTCCCAAAAGTCATCATTCATGATAGGTGTGGTGCTCCCAGTGTCCACATCCTCATCCACTTCCATTTCTTCAATGTCGGCCTCTTCAGCTGTGAACTGAGGCGTTGGCGATGATACCATGGGAGTTGAAGTGATAACATCAACATCAATTTCTTCATCCTCTGCTTTGTGGAAGCAGCAGAGGGATCTTCTTCAGCAAATTCTTCAGGAATCTAGTATTCTTCACCAAAAGGAACAAGGTCCTTCGATGGCATGCTGGAGAGAGGAACAACATCAATGGGATTTTCAATTGAGCTTGTCAAAATCTTCGTCTTCTTCGGTGCAGAAGATTATGAGGAAATGGATGCTTTCCTTTTCTTTAGAGCAGCTCGCTCTGCAGCCTTTGTTTTCTTCACTTCAAGTGCAGAAGGAAGATTTGGAGAAGGTGTTGGCATTGGTGCAGGAGGAGCAGAGGAAATTGGTTCAGTTTCTTAAGGCACAACTGATGCAGTTGGCCTTTCTTGAGCAATTTATTCAGGCACAGCTTCAGATTCTTCAGCTGTCCTGACATGTTCTTCAGGTGCAACTGTCGGTGTCAAAACCGGCGGATCTCGGGTAGGGGGTCCTGAACTGTGCGTCTAGGCGGATGGTAACAGGAGACGAGGGACACGATGTTTTTACCCAGGTTCGGGCCCTCTTGATGGAGGTAAAACCCTACGTCCTGCTTGATTAATATTGATGATGTGGGTTACAAGAGTAGATCTACCACGAGATCAAGGAGGCTAAACCCTAGAAGCTAGCCTATGGTATGATTGTTGTTCGTCCTATGGACTAAGGCCATCCGGTTTATATAGACATCGGAGAGGGCTAGGGTTACACAGAGTCGGTTACAAAGGTAGGAGATCTACATATCCATATCGCCAAGCTTGCCTTCCACGCCAAGGAAAGTCCCATCCGGACACGGGACGAAGTCTTCAATCTTGTATCTTCATAGTCTTGGAGTCCGGCCGATCATGATAGTTCGGCTATCCGGACACCCCCTAGTCCGGGACTCCCTCAGTAGCCCCCGAACCAGGCTTCAATAACGACGAATCCGGCGCATATGTTGTCTTCGGCGTTTGCAAGGCGGGTTCTTCTTCATGCTCCATGTGTTTGCCGGATAGTGTCCAGTTGCTTCATAAATGCTGCGCTCCTTGGCTTCCGCATCCAATAATGGTCTTCTTCCACGCGTCGCACGAATGCGAAAAGCCAGGGTATTTTTATGTTTTACCCCCTAGCTGCGCAAATAAGCTACCTATAAGAGAGGCGAGGATCCAGATCCAAATCACATCATCCTCCTTCCGCAAGCACTCATCGAGGCACATCTGACACCAAACCCATTCCAACATGGACAGTCGACGCGGCCCCTCTTCTTGCGCTCCCAGCCCTAAGCCAGAAGATTGGAGGAGATGCTCAGTCCCGCACAGCGAGTTAGTGACGCTCCAAGCAGAGGGATATCTTCCCCCGGCCTTCATGGTTCCGGTTCGAGCCGGACTGGCCACCTACAAAGGGGGGAAGCAGGTGGAGAGCGCCCCCAATCCCTCCAAAGGAGAGCGGGTGTGCTTCGTCTCCTACTTAATAAGGGGACTCGGATTTCCTATACATCCGTTTCTTCGGGGGCTCCTGGAGTTCTACGGACTCCAGCTTCATCACCTTACACCTGCCTCCATTTTGCACATCGCGGGCTTCGTAGCTCTGTGCGAGCTGTTCTTGGGCATTGAGCCCCATTTTACGCTGTGGAAGAGGCTGTTTTGCCTCGTACCCTGCTCTCACGAGGGGTCGATATATCAAGTGGGCGGAGCCGAAATATGGCGCATCGCCGGGACCGGATACCTGTCCGGGACTCCGAAGAAGGCGTCCGAAGATTGGCCTTCGGAGTGGTTTTATATGGAGGACGCTCTGCTACCGGATCCAGTCCGGATCGGCCTTCCGGAGTTCAGCAACGCTCCCATGAAGAAACGCCTAAGTTGGCGCCCACGGAGCCCTCGACGAGAAGGTGATAGTAGTGTCCATTACTTGATGGGCCGGATATGGCTGCTAGCCCATTCCGGATTAACCATGATCGGAGTCATGGCCACATGCATTATGCGTGGGGTGCAGCCGCTCCAATATAGGGGCCACCCCATGTGGGACTTCAACGGAGATGACGACGCCACCCGTCACGGCCGCAAGGGACCTGGCTCGGCCGACGATCTGGTGAAGATCCTGTCCGGCTTGTACAAGGGGGAGAAGGAGGACTTCCTCTGCATGAATCCTCTGAATGGATTTTCCATGAACAAACCTCGGAGCTGGGTAAGCGGTCGCATGCATATCTGAACCGTGCATAAAGGCAATTGTCTTATTGTATAATTTTGACACAGGAACTGCGTCGGGATGTGGAGGGCATAAAAAGCCCAGCCCCACAACCCGAAGACCCAGAAAGGTCCCTTGATCCGGCCTCCGAAGAGGATCCGGACTTAGCGGTGGAACTGATCGACGGGGTGTACCACCAGCTCAACATAGATAATGCTTTAGTCGCCATTATGGCTGACTACCCCGGTTTGTGTCCGGCTTCCCCGGTGAGTACGACCGAAGTCCTGGCGCCGTTACTTCTTTAATGCTTAGTTCTGACCACCGTGCACCAATGGTGTTCGATAGGAAGCGCCTTTACGGCAGGAAGTCGAGCCCGCGGCGACCGGCCAACAAGGGTCAGTCCGGCCCAGCAGGCGGAAGAGGAGTGCGACGCAAACTGAAACGTCTCCGCAATGGTATGGAGCACCGCTATTTTTTAAGGGAAGGATTCCCAGGAGGTATATTAATGCTCATAACTTTTCCAGAAAGAGCGCTCGCCGGACAGTGTCCGGAGAGGTTGCCAATCAAGCCTCCGCCAGCCATGCTCCAACGCATGGCCCGGAAGGGGAGGCGAATACAAGGCATGAGTCGGACGCTCCTCCGACGGAGGATGCCGACAGGCTGTCCGCCACCCGGTCTGAGGTGGAGAGCACCATGAATCACAGGCGTCGCCGGACAGTTCTTCGTGACGCGTGTTTCTCCCCGGAGGCGTTAAATGCCTTTGATGCGGGAAACGCGCACCTCCGTGCCGCTCAAGATGGGTTAACCAGAGCCACGGAGCAGTATGTGAAAGACATTCGTGTAAGTAATTTTAATAGTTATATATGCCAGTAGCCCCCGAGACTTAAAATGGTTAAAATAACTGATTTAAGGATCAATTTTTATGCAGGATCTTATGGAGAAGAATACCCATATGTCCCAGGAGCTCCAAGAGTGCAAGGCCCAACTAGAGGCTGCACTGGCCGCCACAGGGGGAGCCACAGAGACCCCCGCTGGTAAGACGTACTTTGAAAAGATAATTAATTAAGAAAGTGCAGCGTGAATCTGACAATAATATTGCAGAGGGCGCCGGACTAGATCCGGACAAGCAACAACTACTGCGTCAGCTAAAGGCTGGTGAGAGGGTGCTTATGAAGGTGCAGCAGGAGAGAAACAAGCTCCAAGATGCCCACACCCAGCTAGGAGAAGAGCTGAAAGGTGTTCGGGACGAGCTGTCTGGCTCCTTGAAGGAGAATCAGCGACTTCGTCGCGGCATTTATAGTAAGTGGTTGAGCAAATTCCTTTGAAAAGAAGAATTCGGCGAGGAAGTCGTTTGACAGAAATATGTCTTTAGTTGTGCTCATAGGTCGCCCTGCGGAGGAAATGCCTAGGTCAACAGGTGACCAACTTCCCGAGCTGGTGCAATTGTTTGAACGTGTTCGGCAGGCGATGAGTGGCGTCGTTCAGGCTTTATGGCCATCCGTCTCCCTACCCGAGGGCCTTGGTGAGCTTGCTGAGAAGCTCCAGGGAGCACGACGACGCCTCCGTTTGTGGAAGATATCGGCCTGCCGTCAGGGCGCCAGGGAGGCCTGGGCCATGGTGAAGACGCGCTACCCGAAGGCTGACCCAAACCACATGGCCGAGGTCGGACCTGCGGGGCCTGATGGGAAGGAGATCCCTGTGAGCTTGATGTATGGCCAAGTAGAACTGGCCGCGAAATATTCCCAACATGACTATAAATTAGACAGCCTGTTAGATGGGATTGAGGAGGAGTACAATCAGTCGGTTTGACGATGTAATTTGAAATGACATGTAAGATGCCTTCTAGCCGGATTGTAGATCGTTTGTCTTTGCGGACCGTTTCGCTTCAACCTCGGGACCCAACAGTCCGGAGTGTGTCCGAATACCCCTACGGTTATAAAAGAACCAGGGCATGCATGGAGACAAGGCGTCGGGGTCATAATTGCTTTATCAGACAAGTGCCCAACTAGTTATGTTATATTACATGGTTAGTAAGAAACATCTTCCAGGGAGAATAGTTCCGTTAAGGGTTCCTTTCCTTGGGAGGCATGCCCTAAGGTGCAATGTCGGACTGTGAAAATAGCAGAAAAAGCATCTGGGGCTTATAAATAAGTAAGTAATAAATCATCTTTCAAGTCACCGACCGAATATTCTCTTAAGAACGCTAGCTTTCGGCTTCACCCAGTCTGAGGTACACATCCGGCTGACCCGGTAGTAACAATCGCAGAGGTGCTCCCTTTACCTCCTAGCCGAACAATCGGGAACGTAGGGGTAAGCACAGGAGCCAGGCAACCCAGCTTGGCCAAAACTTAAGTCATATCGATGCATATAATGGTGAATAAAAGGTACATGCGGAAGTATGACACATGTATTGGGCGTGAAGCCCATATTAATAATCTTCTGGTAAAGAAGCCCCCAGGTATAATGAGTGCTAGGAGCACATCAAGTGTGTGCGAACAAAGCGCAAATCAGCCTATAAAAGGTATTGAAAAAAAAGTGGGAAGAAGGAGGGGGACAAGAGACAGTAAAAAATATAAAAAGGTGGACGGGGGAGTGAGACGAACTCTGAGTCCGGTGTTTAGGCGTAGAATCTTCGGAGACGGGCTGCGTTCCATGGGTTCGGCTGAGTCGGTTGTCAGATGCTTTACGTAGACGGTATGCTTCGCCGGTCAGGACTTGGTCAATGATGAAGGGACCTTCCCACTTGGGCTTAAGTTTGTCCTTTTTCTTGTCCGGCAGGCGTAGAACGAGTTCGCCGACATTGTAAGTTTTGGCCCGTACTTCTCTGCTTTGATATCTTCGAGCCTGCTGCTGATAGAATGCGGAACGAGCCTTTGCCATGTCCCGCTCCTCCTCTAAGGCGTCCAAACTGTCCTGCCGATCCAACTCGGCTTCTCTTTCTTCGTACATGCGCACACGAGGTGATTCATGAATTATATCGCAAGGCAGAACTGCCTCTGCGCCATACACCATGAAAAATGGTGTGTATCCAGTAGTTCGGTTTGGCGTGGTCCGCAGCCCCCAGAGTACGGAGTCGAGATCCTCTACCCAGTGCGTGTTAGATTCCTTGAGGGACCGCACTAGTCTGGGTTTGATGCCGCTCATGATTAAACCATTTGCTCGCTCGACTTGACTGTTAGTTTGGGGGTGATAGACTGAAGCGTAATCGAGCTTGATGCCCATATTTTTGCACCAGAGTTTAACCTCGTCGGTAGTGAAGTTCGTGCCGTTATCAGTGATGACGCTGTGGGGGACGCCAAAACAGTGTACTACCCCGGATAGGAAGTCTATCACCGGTCCGGATTCTGCCGTTTTAACCGGCTTGGCCTCAATCCATTTGGTGAATTTGTCCACCATGACCAATAAGTATTTGTGCTTGTGGGTTCCCCCTTTAAGGGGTCCAACCATGTCAAGCCCCCAGACCGCGAACGGCCAGGTAATGGGTATAGTTTTGAGGGCGGTGGGTGGCATGTGGCTCTGATTAGCAAAGAGGTGGCAACCGACGCATCGTTGGACTAAGTCCTGAGCATCTGCCCGGGCTGTCGGCCAATAAAATCCTATACGGAAGGCCTTGCCTACGAGTGCCCGGGCTGCAGCGTGGTGCCCGCCTAGTCCAGCGTGAATTTTAGCCAGGAGATTCCGCCCCTCCTCTTCGGAGATACATCTTTGAAGGACTCCGGTTGTGCTTTTCTTATAAAGTTCTCCCTCATGGACCTTGTAGGCTTTAGATCGCCGAACTATGCAGCGGGCCTCATTTTGGTCTTCGGGAAGTTCCTGCCGAATTAAGTAGGCTAGGAATGGTTCTGTCCACGGGGCAATTACTGCCATTATTTCGTGAGCTGAAGGTGTTATTTCGTTGGCTGTGCCACCGATTGTGTCAGAATGGTCTGAGTTCGGTGATGCAGCTGGCTTCGGATTGTTATTTCCGGACTCCTCTTCCCATAACACGGATGGCTTGAAGAGCCGTTCCAGGAAGATGTTTGGAGGGACGGCGTCTCGTTTCGCGCCGATGCGTGCTAACACGTCTGCTGCCTGGTTATTATCCCGGGCTACATGGTGGAATTCGAGTCCTTCGAACCGAGCTGACATTTTTAGGACGGCGTTGCGGTAAGCTGCCATTTTTGGATCTTTGGCATCAAAGTCTCCATTTACTTGGGATATTGCGAGGTTTGAATCCCCGCGCACCTCTAGGCGTTGAATGCCCATGGAGATTGCCATCCGGAGGCCATGTAGAAGGGCCTCGTATTCGGCTGCGTTATTGGAGTCCATGTACATTATTTGAAGTACGTATTGGATTGTGTCTCCAGTTGGGGACGTCAGGACGACGCCAGCCCCCAAGCCAGCCAACATTTTGGATCCGTCGAAATGCATGATCCAATTGGAGTATGCACCGTACTCTTTAGGGAGTTCGGCTTCGGTCCATTCGGCGACGAAGTCGGCCAGAACCTGCAACTTTATAGCTCGCCGTGGTTTATAGGTTATGTCAAATGGTAAGAGCTCAATAGCCCATTTTGCAATCCTGCCCGTTGCGTCGCGATTGTTTATAATATCGTTGAGAGGTACTTCGGAGGCCACCGTTATGGAACACTCTTGAAAGTAGTGTCGCAGCTTCCGGGATGCCATGAACACCGCATATGCTATCTTTTGATAATGTGGGTACCGGGACTTGCATGGAGTTAGAACAGTGGATACATAGTACACTGGTTTTTGAAGAGGGAATCTGTGCCCTTCTGTCTCTCGCTCGACGACGAGTACCGCGCTGACAACTTGATGTGTTGCTGTGATATATAATAACATAGGTTCGCCCAGGTTGGGCGCGGCCAGGACCGGATTTGTTGCCAGTATGGCCTTTATTTCTTCGAGTCCGGCTGTGGCAGCATCCGTCCATTCGGAATGTTCGGTGCGCCGGAGGAGGCGGTAGAGGGGCAGAGCCTTTTCTCCCAAACGGGAGATGAAGCGACTTAAGGCCGCTACGCATCCGGTTAGTTTTTGTATTTGCTTGGGGTCTTTTGGAATATCCAATTGTGACAGATCTCGGATTTTGGACGGGTTTGCTTCAATTCCTCTACCGGATACGATGAAGCCCAAGAGCTTTCCGGCTGGTACGCCGAAGACGCATTTTTCCAGATTGAGCTTAATGTCATATGCTCGAAGGTTGTCGAATGTCACCCTCAAGTCTTCTACTAGAGTTTCGACGTGTTTGGTCTTGACGACCACATCGTCTACGTATGCCTCTACTGTTTTGCCTATCTGGGTAGCCAGACATGTTTGAATCATGCGCTGATATGTTGCGCCGGCGTTTTTGAGTTCGAAGGGCATTGTGTTGAAGCAGAATGGCCCATATGGAGTAATGAATGCCGTTGCAGCCTGGTCTTTCTCTGCCATCTTGATTTGATGGTATCCGGAGTATGCGTCGAGGAAGCACAATGAATCGTGCCCTCCGGTAGCATCAATGATTTGGTCGATGCGAGGGAGGGGGAAAGGGTCCTTTGGACAGGCCTTGTTAAGGTCTTTAAAATCGACGTAGAGGCGCCAGGATTTGTCCTTTTTTGGTACCATTACTAGATTGGCTAGCCAATCCGGATGTTTTATATCTCTGATGAATCCAGCTTCTAAGAGTTTGGCTAGCTCCTCTCCCATTGCCTGTCTTTTGGGTTCGGAAAATCGCCGAAGAGCTTGTTTGACCGGCTTGAATCCTTTTAGGATGTTTAGGCTGTGCTCTGCTAGCCTGCGTGGGATTCCTGGCATGTCTGAAGGGTGCCAGGCAAAAATGTCCCAATTTTCCCAAAGGAATTCTCGTAGTGCGGCTTCGACATCAGGACTTAATTGTGCCCCAATGGAGGCCGTCTTTGTGGGGTCCGTTGGATGGACCTGAAATTTGACTATTTCGTCTGCTGGTTTAAAAGAGGTGGACTTGGACCTCTTATCGAGTATCACATCGTCCCTATCCACCGTGGAGCGCAGCGTAGTTAGTTCCTCTGCCGCTAGGGCTTCGGACAATGCCTCTAGGGCCAGTGCTGCTATTTTATTTTCAGCGCGGAGTGCTGTATCTGGATCACTGGCAAGAGTGATTATCCCATTGGGTCCGGGCATTTTGAGCTTCATGTACCCGTAGTGGGGTATAGCTTGGAAGATTGTGAATGCCTCTCGCCCTAACAAAGCGTGATATCCACTGCCGAATGGGGCCACTTGGAACGTGACCTCCTCGGACCTGTAATTGTCCGGTGAGCCGAACACTACATCTAGTGCGATTTTTCCTGTGCAGCGTACTTCTCGACTAGGGATTATCCCTCTGAAGGTTGTGCTGCTTCGCTCGATGCGGCTCCAGTCAATATCCATTTTTTGAAGGGTTTCCTCGTAGATGAGGTTTAATCCGCTGCCGCCATCCATGAGTACCTTGGTAAGGCGAAAGCCGTCCACTATCGGACGGAGGACCAATGCGGCTGGTGCTCTAGCTGTTCGGAATTTAGGTTCATCGCTGGCGTTGAAGGTGATAGCCGTGTCACTCCATGGATTTGCTATTGCTACTTGGTAGACTTCGGCGAGGCCGCGGATTGTTCGTTTTCGCATGTTATTTGATGCGAAAGTTTCGAAGACTGTTAATACCGTACCGGTACTGCTGGGCTGTTTGCCTGGGGCTAAAAAGCCTTCGCCACTTTTGGCCACCTGCCGTAGTATCCAACATGCTCGAAGGCTGTGTATTGGAGTGGCGCCCTCCGTACTGTGGATTTTGCAGGGTCCGTTGAGCCAGCCCTCCAGTACGGTTCCATGCCCTTTAGGGGGTCTTTGCTTTTTGGTTTTTAACCCAGGTGCTTGAGTATGGCGCACCCTTTTACTTCGGACTAGGGTTGTGGTCAAGGCCGGTGAGGGAGTCCCGGACTAGGGGGTGTCCGGATAGCCGAACTACCATCATCGGCCGGACTCCAAGACTATGAAGATACAAGATTCAAGACTTCGTCCCGTGTCCGGATGGGACTTTGCTTGGCGTGGAAGGCAAGCTTGGCGATACGGATATGTAGATCTCCTACCATTGTAACCGACTCTGTGTAACCCTAGCCCTCTCCGGTGTCTATATAAACCGGAGGGCTTTAGTCCGTAGGACAAACAACAATCATACCATAGGCTAGCTTCTACGGTTTAGCCTCCTTGATCTCGTGGTAGATCTACTCTTGTAACCCACATCATCAATATTAATCAAGCAGGACGTAGGGTTTTACCTCCATCAAGAGGGCCCGAACCTGGGTAAAAACATCGTGTCCCTTGTCTCCTGTTACCATCCGCCTAGACGCACAGTTCGGGACCCCCTACCCGAGATCCGCCGGTTTTGACACCGACATTGGTGCTTTCATTGAGAGTTCCTCTGTGTCGTCACCGATAGGCTCGATGGCTTCTTCGATCATCAACGACGATGCAGTCCAGGGTGAGACCTTCCTCCCCGGACAGATCTTCATATTCGGCGGCTTCGCACTGCGGGCCAATTCGCTTGGCCAGCTGGAGCAGATCGAAGGCTACGCCCCTGGCCGTCAGGTCAGATTTGGAAGTTTGAACTTCATGGCTGACATCCGCGGGGACTTGATCCTCGACGGATTCGAGCCACAACCGAGCGTGCCGTACTGTCACGATGGGCATGATTTAGCTCTGCAGCCGGACAGTACCCCGGAGGCTGCACCCGAACCCGCTCCGATCTTCGACTCGGAGCCGGCTGCGCAGACCAAGGATGGATGGCTAGACACCACCTCGGGGGCTGCAACCTCTACGGCGATAGAGCCGAACACCGATCTTGTCCCCCATAAAGCTCGTGACTCCGAGGTGCCGGACTCCTTGCTGGACTCCGGACCTCCCGCGCCCCTCCAGTCGAATCCGATTGGGCGCCGATCATGGAGTTCACCGCGGCGGACATCTTTCAACACTCACCTTTTGGCGACATCTTGAGTTCGCTAAAGTACCTCTCGTTATTAGGAGAGGCCTGGCCGGACTGCGGCCAGGACGGTTGGGATGCGGACGACGAAGAAATTCAGAGCCCACCCACCACCCACTTGGTAGACATTGTCGACGATCTAACCGACATGCTAGATTACGACTCTGAGGACATCGACGGTATGGACGACGATGCCGGAGACGACCAAGAACCAGCGCCCACCAGGCACTGGAAAGCCACCTCTTCATACGATATATACATGGTGGATATCCCAATGGATGGGAACGGTGAAGGAATAGCGGAGGATGACCCCTCCAAGAAACAGCCCAAGCGCCAGCGTCAGCGGCGCCGCTCTAAATCCCGCCATAGCAAGAATGAGGATTCCGGCACCGGAGACAATAATACACCGGAGACAACCCACTCCAGGAAGATCCAGCACAGGAGGAGGGGGACGCCAGCCCTCATGAGAGAGCGGCCGAAGAAGAGTTAGAGGACTATATGCCTCCCTCCGAAGACGAGGCAAGCCTCGACGACGACGAATTCGTCGTGACTGAGGATCCCGTCGAACTGGAGCATTTCAAACGCAGGCTTATGGCCACGGCAAACAGCCTCAAGAAAAAGCAGCAGCAGCTTAGAGCTGATCAAGATCTGCTAGCCGACAGATGGACCGAAGTCCTCGCGGCCGAAGAGCATGAAATCGAACGCCCCTCCAAAAGCTACCCCAAACGTAAGCTGCTCCCCCGATTAGAGGTGGAGGCATATGATCCCACTTCACCAGGAGACAATACGGTTGATCGACCACCCCGTGGTCGCGACAGAGAGGCCTCAAGGCCCTTCACTAGACCCGTACCCCGGCATCGCTCGAAAAGCACAAGGCCACAGGGGAACACTCCGGACCTGCGAGACATATTGGAGGATAAGGCAAGACAATCAAGATCGATCTATGGATCACGTGGGCGCCCCACGATACGTGACGATCATCGTCACCCCGGACACAGTAAGTTCGGCCGGGCCGAACACAACAGACAAAGCTCTTTTGAGCTCCGCCGCGATATTGCCCAGTACAGAGGCACCGCACACCCACTGTGCTTCACAGATGAGGTAATGGATCATCAAATCCCAGAAGGGTTTAAACCCGTCAATATTGAATCTTATGATGGCACAACAGAACCCGCGGTCTGGATCGAGGACTATCTCTGTCGGTGAACTAGAGTAGGGGTACCCTAGTATCCCTAACTTGTGCACGGGCAGTTGCAGCACCCCACGGCAAGGCTTGCCGGGCGACCGCCAAGATCCTCCGTGGCTCCTTTCGAGCCATTCAAGAGCAAAGTATTCAAGCCAAGGAGACAAGGCCCCGGCAAGAAGAGCTTGCCGGGAAGGCCAACCAAGGCATCTGAAGGAACTTGCCGCGACACGCCACGCGTCCCGGCAAGACCTGGCGAGCGATGAGCTTCCGGACGCGACAAGACAGCGACCGCGGCAAGGCGCTTGCCGCGGCAAGTAACCACTCTGTACCCACGCTCCAGCACATCCACCAACGTGTCGCCCTGGGGCCTTCCCAGGCGCGCGTGGCGAGAGGCTGTGCAGCCAACGGTGTGCGGTGGCATGCGACGCTGACAAGATCACCATCGTGGCGCACGGTGGCGTCCCTAATGGTCCTTTTCTGCACTGTGTGGGCGACACAAATGGGCATTTAATGCTTTTGTCCCCTGCCGTAAGGGTTAGGTAGGATGCACTGTACATAGCAGTTGTACCAACCACGACACTTTTTACATTTTTACCCTTCTTTGCGTTGCCACCTGTCGGTGACCCCTTTGAGCATATAAAAGGAGGCCCATGCGCAACGTAGGGGAGGTTCGGCTCATTTCGAAGCCAGAAAAACACTTAGCTCTCTCGAGCAAGAACACAATACAATCAAACTAGCAACAGTAGGAGTATTATCTCTCCGGAGAGCTTCGAAGCTGGGTAAACTGCTCGTGTGCTTCGCCTCGATCTGCTCTTCGTGCGATCTCCGCCCCTCGCCGAACCGAAAGGGGCTCGGTCCGCCGGTCCCATAGGTGCTCGTGGATCAGTTTTCCCGACATCTTTGGCGCGCCAGGTAGGGGGCATCGAGATTGTGTGAACCTGATCCGGCGTTCACACGAGCCAGATCTTCATTTTTCTTCATCAACATGCCACCGAAGAAGAAAACTTTGGCGGTAGCTGCTCCATCCACGGACGCAAGCGGGTGGTGGGGTGGACGCCGGCGGAAGAATGGACATCGACGAGGAAGCTCATGACGCTGCTAGGTCCAAGGACAAGGCTGCGCAGACCTCGGCGTCCGTACATATCCCGCGCCCATCTCAGGAGGCGCAAGACCGACAACGTCATGGTATTCGCAGTACCATACGTTCGTTGGAACAAGATCGAGCTGGTGGATCTCATGGTGCTCAAGACCAGCATGCACGCCAACGTGCTGGCATGAGCGAGACACGGTCGCCCGGACGGGATGCTACTCCTTCTAACGTAGTTAGAAGTCCGAGCATATCCCGCTCCTTGCGCCGTTCGCCACTGCCACCCACCACTCCAGCAGAAGCTTTGGCGCGAGCCCAACTGCTCCTGGATTACCCTCCTGCGGAAGACAAGATCGACCAATGGAGGGCCACCATTCAGAGTCTCATCAGCTTCGCCAACAGCGACACTCCGCGGCAGCCAAGTACATCGCGGCCACGGGAAGACTGCCAGGCACGAGCCGGTGGCGACGAGACCGGAGGGGGTGCGACCACCAAGCACTCTCCACCCCGGAGGCCAAGATCGCCGACTCGTCGGATCCACCTTGACAGTGACTCCACCGCGTCGTCAGATCCACGAGCTCGTCGCGATCAGCGGCAAGTTCTTCACGAACGACAGCAAGAAGACGCTCGTACTCGCATCGAGCGCCGAAGAGAAGCGCGGCGTCAATCCGACAAGCGCGCTGGGCCCTCTGTTAACATGCATGCACCAGGGGAACCAGGCGACTTGCCGTACGTGGTAGGTTGCCCTGCGTTCACTCGTGAGCTGCGGCAAGTCCAGTGGCCCAGCACGAAGAACTTCAAGCCAGATGTACCAGAGAAGTACGACGGCAAGTCGCATCCGTCGGAGTTCCTCAGCATCTACACCATCATGGTGCAAGCTGCTGGGGGGCGGGACGACAAGATCCTTGCCAACTACTTCCCGCTGGTGCTCAAGCCCAATGTCAGATCCTGGCTCATGCACTTGCTGGACAACTCCATATCCTCCTGGGCTGATCTGTGCCATCAGTTTGTCGGCGCCTTCACAGGCGGCCACAAGCCTCATGGCCAAGAGAGCGATCTTCATCTGCTCGCCTAGAAGGAAGGAGAACCCCTGCGCAAGTACATTCAGAGATTCAGCCGCGTACAGCATAACATCCCAGATGTCCACCCTGCCGCGGTGATCAGTGCGTTCCATCAGAACATGTGAAACCGCAGGATGCGGGAGGAGATGGCGATGTGCAAAATCAGAGACGTCAGTGAGCTATATGCCCTGGCCGACAAGTGTGCGCGTGCTGAGGAAGGGAGGAAACTCCCCGGAGAGGATACAAGCGCAGGAGGATCTGACAGTGAGGATGCTGCCCCGGCAAAGAAAAACCGGTGGCGGAACAACAGGAAGAAGAAAGGCAAAGATGTGCTAGTCGTTGAGCAGTCCGGCAAGCAAGCCAAGGCTGGAAGCTCCGGCAAGCAGGTTGCCATAGGCACCAACCACCAGGCTGTGGCGGTCGCCGACAAGCAGGACGGCACCAACAGGCAGTACTGCAAGATCCACCGCACCAAGGGCCATGACCTCTAGAGTTGCAAGAAGGTCGAGCAGCTTGTCGAGCAGCAGAAGGCTGAATACGAGCGGCGCGACAAGGAGAAAGCCCAGGAAGGTGCTGGCAGAGCTGGCAAGAAACGCCCTGGCCGGGGAGGATGCCGCGGCAAGGCCAAGCAGCGACTAGGAGACAGACCTCCCCGCGGCCGCGACAAGGATGAAGATGACGAAGATGACGAAGATATGGATGATGACGAGACCGACAAGCAGGAGTTCCAGAAAGCCACAGAGGTCTTGTGCGTTGACGGTGGTGCTTCTCTACATACATCACACCGCCAACTCAAGCAGTGGGTGCAGGAAGTCAATGCGGCAGAACCACCCATCGAGTCACGCAAGCCTCTGAAATGGTCCAGCACGCCTATCATCTTTGATATTGAGGACCACCCTGATCGCATAACTGCGGTCGGGTGCTTGCCGATGTTGGTTTCGCTAACTATCCGCAACCTCAAGGGCACAAAGATGCTAGTTGACGGTGGGGCCGGCTTGAACCTGATCTCCTCCGCGGTACTCCAGAAACTCCAGATCCCTGATAGCGAGCTCGAAGAGACCGGCACATTCCAAGGAATCAATCTGGGAAGGAGCAAGCCGAAGGGAAAGATCACGTTGCCGGTAACATTTGGCAGCGAGTTGAACTTCAGAACTGAGAGGGTCACTTTTGACGTTGCTAACTTCCCATTGCCCTATAATGGGATACTTGGCCGTCCAGCACTCGCCAAATTCATGGCAGCCTCTCACTATGCATATAATGTACTGAAGATGCCAGGCCCAATAAGTGTCATCTCTGTCCCTGGCGACAAGAAGGATGCTCTTATCTGCGCCGACAAGATCTACCGGGAAGCAGCAGCCGCGACAGATCGCAGATCACTTGCCGCTGAAGCTCCCGGGGGGAAGAAGAAGACCAAGTCCGGCAAGAGCTCTGATGCCCACTCCGGCAAGCGCACCTCTTCGGAGTGCCGCGCTACCGTCGAGGACGCACCATCGAGCTCCACCGGCAAGTGTAAGAAGACAATGGCAGCTCCACCAGAGACCAAGAAGGTGTCCGCCAAGGAGGACGGCACTGGTGGTACCTTCACCATCAGTGCCACTCTCGACCCCAAATAGGAAAGCGCGCTCGTTGCCTTCCTGCGGGCGAATGTCGACGTGTTTGCATGGCAACCGTCTGACATCCCCGGTGTTCCCAGGAAGGTAATTGAGCACCATCTTGCCGTCTGTCCTCATGCGCGGCCCGTCAAGCAGAAAGTCAGGAAACTGGTAGTGGAGCGCCAAGAATTCATCGCAGAAGAAATCAAGAAGTTGGAAGCAGCAGGCCTTGTCAGAGGAGTGCTCCATCCTACGTGGTTGGCCAATCCTGTAGTCGTGCGCAAGGCAAACGGGAAATGGAGGCTTTGTATCGACTTTACCAATGTTAAAAAGCTTGTCCCAAAGACCCATTTCCCTTGCCGCGCATTGACCAGATTGTTGACTCCACGGCCGGATGTGACTTGCTTTCATTTCTTGACGCATACTCAGGATATCATCAGATCTTCATGGCAGAAGAGGATGAGGAGAAGACCGCATTCATCACTCCATGTGGCACATACTGTTTTGTACGGATGCCTTTCGGTTTGAAGAATGCTGGTTCAACGTTTGCAAGGGTTGTCCATCACGCTTTTGAGCCACAAATGCACAGAAATGTGGAGGCCTACATGGATGACATAGTGGTCAAGAGCAAGGACGGGGCAACTCTTATCCAAGATTTAGACAAAACCTTTACAAATCTGCGCAAGATCAACCTCAAGCTTAACCCCGAGAAGTGCGTGTTTGGAGTCCCTTCCGGCAAGCTTCTCGGGTTCTTCGTGTCTCAGCGGGGAATTGAAGCCAACCCCGACAAGATCAGGGCCATTGAGCAGATTGAAGCACCAAAGCGCGTCAAGGATGTACGAAGACTTGCCGGTTGCGTAGCTGCTCTCATCAGGTTTATCTCTAGATCTGCTGAGCGCGCCCTGCCATTTTTCAAAATACTGAAAAAGGCAGGTCCAATGAAATGGACTCTGGAAGCGGAGGCTGCGCTGCAGGACTTGAAGAGATACCTGTCCTCCACTCCGACACTTGTCGCACCTAAGCCACAAGAGAAGTTGCTGCTATATATAGCGGCAACCAATCAAGTGGTTAGTGCTGTGTTAGTGGCGGAGAGGGAGACGGATGACGAGCCGGCAACCACGGCAAGTGCATCCAGCGACAAGCAAGGAACTTCACCGACAAGCTCTGGTCTCGACAAGGATGGATCTGCGCAGGCGCATGAGGAGATACAGAGGAGAATGGTGCAGCGCCCAGTTTACTTTGTCAGTTCCCTTCTGCAGGGGGCTCGGTCAAGGTACTCTGGTGTGCAGAAATTGCTTTTCGGCCTTCTCATGGCCTCGAGAAAGCTGCGCCATTACTTCCAAGCACATGAGATCACAGTTGTCACTCGCTTTCCGTTGAAGAGGATACTACAGAATCCAGAAGCAACAGGAAGGATTGTCGAGTGGGCACTGGAACTGTCAAGCTTTGGCCTCAAGTTCGAGAGCACTTCAACTATACAAAGCAGAGCATTGGCAGAGTTCATAGCAGAGTGGATGCCAACACCAGATGAAGAAATTCCAGAGACGAGCATCCCCGTCAAGGAAGCAAGCAAAGAGTGGCTGATGTACTTTGATGGTGCCTTCTCGCTGCAAGGCGCCGGTGCCGGCGTGCTACTTGTTGCACCCACCGGCGAGCACCTCAAGTACGTAGTCCAGATGCACTTTCCCAAGGAGCAAGCAACGAACAATACTGTAGAGTATGAATGTTTGCTTGCCGGTCTCAGGATCGCAGCAGACCTTGGGATCAAGAAGCTCATTGTCAGGGGTGACTCACAGCTTGTCGTCCACCAAGTGAACAAGAATTATCAGAGTCCTTTGATGGAAGCTTACGTTGATGAAGTGAGAAAGCTAGAGGAGCACTTTGACGGCCTGCAAATGGAACATGTTCCAAGGGCTCAGAACGACATTGCTGACGGCCTGTCAAAGTGCGCCGCACTTAAGTTACCTGTGGAACGAGGGATCTTTGTGCTCAAGCTGACTCAACCGTCCGTAACACCATCAACTAGACAGAGCAAGAAGAGGAAGTTGATCTCTTGTGACTATTTTCCGGCAGAGCTCCCCGAAGCCGCCGCCAAGAAGGTCCCCAAGATCAACGCCAAGGATGCTGAGGAGCAGTCTGCTCCAGCGAGCCCTAGGGTTTGTTCCGTTGAAGCAGACGCTCCCGACAAGTTTTGCTCCGGCAAGCTTGCCGGGGAACATCAAGCTCCGGCTGAGCTGCAGGTTCTAGCTGTAGAAGCGGATGTTCCCGCAGCAGCAGATGTGCCTTTAGTCCTTGTTGTCGAGCCGCAAGCTCCAGCATGGGCACAACAAATTGTCCATTTCCTTCAGACAGGAGAACTTCCCGAAGAACAAGAAGAAGCGGAAAGAGTAGCCCGGCGGTCGAGTATGTACCAGTTTGTCGACAACACACTGTACAGAAGAAGACTCAACGGTGTGAAATTGAAGTGTATTCATCGGGAAGACGGACAAAAGCTGTTGGCAGAGATACATGGAGGCATATGTGGTCACCACATTGGCGCAAGAGCACTTGCCGGCAAAGCTTTCCGGCAAGGTTTCTTTTGGCAAACAGCCCTCCAGGATGCAACTGCACAAGTAACCAAGTGTGAAGCGTGCCAGTTCCATTCCAAGCAGACACACCAGCCAACTCAAGCTCTCCAGACAATCCCTTTATCCTGGCCATTTTTGGTCTGGGGGCTCGACATCCTCGGCCCCTTTCCCCGAGCTGTCGGGGGCTTTGAGTACTTGTACGTTGCGATCGACAAGTTCACAAAGTGGCCGGAAGTGGAACCAGTGAGGAAGGTGACAGCACAGTCAGCAGTCAAGTTCTTCAGGTCGATTGTTTGCCGTTTCGGGATCCCTAACAGGATCATCAACGACAACGGCATGCAATTCACGAGCCGCACCTTCATGCAGTATGTCCAAGATCTTGGCGCCAAGGTCTGCTTCGCTTCTGTTGCTCATCCGAGAAGCAACGGTCAAGCGGAGAGGGCAAATGCTGAAGTGCTGCGTGGGCTCAAGACCAGAACTTTTGACAGGCTACGCAAGTGCGGAAAGAACTGGATCGAGGAGCTGCCGGTGGTTCTTTGGTCGATCAGGACGACGCCAAATCGAGCCACTGGCCAGACACCTTTCGCTCTAGTCTATGGAGCAGAGGCAGTTCTCCCCACGGAACTCGTATACGGGTCACCTCGAGTGCTCGCTTATGATGAGCTTGAGCAAGAGCAGCTGCGACAAGATGACGCGCTGCTCCTTGAGGAGGACCATCTTCAGGCTGCTGTACGAGCTGCTCGATACCAGCAAGCTTTGCGCCGCTACCATAGCCGCAAAGTTAATGCCAGAAGTTTCGAGGAAGGCGACCTTGTTCTTCGGCGCGTTCAGTCTGCCAAGAATTCCAACAAGTTGACGCCGAAGTGGGAAGGCCCTTATCGGGTGAAACGAGTCACTAGGCCTGGCGCTGTCTGCCTTGAGACCGAAGATGGCATTCCGGTGAGCAACTCCTGGAACATTGAGCATCTTCGTAAGTTTTACCCATAAGGCGCGGTTGCCGGAACCTGTTCCGGCAACCACCTTTTTGTACAAGTCTTGCCGGTGTTGCAAGTAATCCTTTGTACAAAGCCGGGCGCAGACCCCGTGCATAAGTAAAGCTCATGTGCTCTGCACATCTTGTCAATTTCATGCTTTTTACTTCATATTTGCATGCATTATCTGACACTTTGTGTAGCACCTACCCCCGGTAAGCAATAACGAGCCATAAGGCTCCATATCTTTATTTTCTCTTCTTTCTTTTTCTCAAAAAGGAGGGTTCCCTCGCACACAAGTTTGCCGGGGGGAAAGGAGAAGATAATGGTATGGACCAAGCGTCGCTCAAGGAAGTTTTGCCTTGCCGGGAAGCAAACGACAGAAAAGCTAAGTTGCCAAAGTTTGAGCAATCAGTTTTGATTTTTTTAGTTATTCTCCTCGAACGACCGTACTTTGTATGAAAAACCTGTGCGCGGAGGAAGCAACTCGTAGCTAGTTGCGCCCTTACTTTGTTTCGAGTCCTCTCAACAATTTAAGTGAGCTGCGACTAGTTGTGAAGTGGTTTCTTGTCGGAAGCAGCACCGCCAGCAGGCTGCTGATGTTCCGCACTCAGTGCTCGCGGCTAAGGTGCCTGCGCCGGCAAGTTCCCTAAAAGCATAGGTCAAAAACATACAAGGGAAGGGATCAAGTAAAGGAAATAACATAGCAATTTCTACCCAAAATGGAGTTATATTACAAGATAACTTGTCGCAGCATCTAATGGATCGTTTCTCATAACATGACCAGTGGCGACAAAGAGAAAGAAAAGAAGGGCGGCCTAGTCTACGCGATCGCCCTCAACCCTCTTGATCCCGCTCACCTTGTCCACAATGGGTGCGACAAGGGCCTTGAACGCTTCCACGTCAGCATCCGGTGGCAGGGACTTGAGGACATTGGTGAAGTTGAGGCCTGGGTTGCGGAAGGCCACCTTCATCAGCACCTTCTGGAGAGCGCCTGCGCAGATCTTGCGCGACTCGTCGGCCAGCTGCTTTGGGATCTTCTCCCGAAGTCACTGGAGCGCCGTCGCCACGCCTTTGAAGAACAGGCTGAGCTTGGCGCTGGGTTGGAGATGCTTGTCGGAAGGATACCCAAAATCCTCCATCCCCAGTTGCGCCAACTCCCCGGCGATGGCTGCGGCGGCATCCACAAGACCTTCAGTCTAGTGCTCCACTGTCTCCCTGAAGGCGTCATGGGCGGCAGCAGCGTTCGCCAGCAACGCCTCGTCAGCCTTGATCTTCTCCGACAGGGCCACCTCCCGCTCCTTGGCGCCATCCAGCGCCTGAGTCAGAGTGGCCAGCTTCAGCTCGAGATCCGCGTTGGAGTCCTTGGCGGCGCTGAGCTCCTTGCCCCTCTCAGCGAGAAGACCCTGCAGCTCACCATGAGCGGCAACATCCTTCTCACGCTCGCGCTTGATCGTGGCAAGCTCCTCGCCGCTCGCCCTGAGATCGGCTTCCAGCTGCGCTACTTTTACCTCCAGCTCCTTCTTGGCGGCCTCGGCAGCTGCGGCAGCGTCCTTTGCCTCCTTGAGAGCCCCGCCAATTGCTTGCTCCCGCCCGGCAAGTTCCTCCTCGTGGCTGTCAAGATCCACCTTGCGCTGCGCCAACTCTCCTTCTTGCGCAAACAGATTCTCAGCGACAAGCCGTTGCTTCTCTTCGGCTTCAGCCTTCTCGAGGAGGAAGGCCTTCCACTCCTTGAGAAGTTGCTCCCGCTCCTCCGCCAGAGACCGGAGAGCCTCCTGCCTGAGACTCCGGAGCTCCTCTGCGCGCTTCTCAATATCCACCCCGCCTTCGCGACAAGTGCCTCTCGGGACGCTAGCTTGGCTTGGCGGGCGCGGTAAAGGGACAGCAGCTTCCGCAGCAGCCGCTCCTCCTCAGGCTCGTCGCTGCTGCTGCTTGGCACGTCGACAAGCGCCAGCCCAGCGGAGGCGAGCACCTCTTCGTCAAAGGTTTCTCCTTCGACCGGCGCCCTGGAGCTCGACGCCCAGGGGAGCTTGATGAAGACGCCATCGCCGGCCTTCAAGTAGGCGCCGGGCTGGGGCTCTTCGGAGCCTGGCGCCATGGCAGCGGCAGAGGGATCGGCGGTCGGTGCAGCGCCTGGCGCTACTGCGGCCTCGGGGCCGTTAGTACGATCGCCGGATTCCTCGCCAGCTTCTGCGGCGGCAGCCTTGGCGGCCTCTTCGCCAGCGGGATCATCAGCGCCGGCCTCTTCTTCGGTGGCAGCGGCGGCGTTGTTGTTGCCGCACGCGTCCTCCTCGCCGGCGGCCTCGGTTTCCATTGGGTCCGCGGCGGGTGGATCTGACAACCGAAGAAGGGATAAAGATCAAGCAAATATTCAAAAAGGGAAATCAGAAGAAGAAGAACCCAAGGGAAGTCTTCGGGCAAAAGGGTTACCTGTGCTGGGATCTGCAGTCGTGGTCTCCACCACCGGAGGATCACTGGAGCTGTTCCTTGCCGGAGAACTGCCCCTTGCCGGTGAATTCTCCCTTGCCGGAGAGTTCTCCCTTGCCGGAGAGTTCTCCCTTGCCGGGGAACGCTCCCTTGCCGGGGAACTCTCCCTCGGCGGCGTAGTCGAAGCAGATAGCACTTCGGGAGCGGCCTCCGGGCCCTCCTGGTGAGGCTGCTCTGCTCCTACGCAAACCAACAGACAGATATAAGCAAAAGAAGAGCACCCACGCACGCCTGAAAGCAGGAAGTAAAACTATGTACTTACGTGGAGGGCTGCGCTGGGGGCTGCTTTGAGGAATGATTGCCGGGTCCGACAAGGTGGTCTCGGACATGTCCTCCGCCGTCGTGGCAGGGTCGTCCTCGATGACAATCACCGAGGCCTTGGCTCTCTTTGCCGCTCTCTGGGCCAGCGTCCTTAAAAGGAATGGATTCAGATCGAAGCAAGTCAGATACAAGACGAAAGCAACAAGATAGGAAGAATTGAAGAACTACAAGGACGGCAGGGGGATCTTACTCTTCTTCTTTGTCATCAGAGCTGAGCGCGGAGAGATCGAAGTCCGGCTCGCCTCCGGTGTGGCGAGGCGGAGGAGTAGGCTCCCTCGCCCGCTTGGCGGGAGCAGTGGTGGTGGACCGGGAAGACCCCGCTCCAGTTGCGTAGCGGCGTGAGGCGCCCCCGCGACAACGGTGCTCGCTGCGGTAGAGCGTGTCGCGCGGCTCGGCGGTTGTTGACCCGTCTGCCGCCCCGCTATGTCTGAGGCCTTGCGGAGACGCCTTCTTGGCGGGGCCGGGGGCTCCGCCTGCGGCAAGCTGTCTGAAGGTTCGGGCTCTTCCTCGCCAGGCTCGCTCGGCTCAGCTTCAGGGCCGGCAAGATCTTCCTTGCCGGTGAACTCCTCGCGCTCGGCAAGGCTTGCCGCTTCTGCTGCCTCTGCCTCCTCCACGGTGAACCCGAACTCGCCCGCGGCAACTGCTGCCGCCACCTCTTCCAGCCTGGTGGCGATGCGCTGCATCTCGTTATTAGTGGTGTCTCGGGTGAGGCTCTTCTGCTCGTCAGTGCGGACCGGCACTTCTACCAAGTCGTCGAAGAACGCCCGCACGACGTCATCCACAGGTTCTTGCCAAGTTGGGGCGATTCCGTGCGAATCGCACAACGGCATCATTGCGCGGATCCGGTCGAGCGAAGAGTTGTTGCACAACAGAACAACAGTCCTTGGCAACGTGAATGGATGCTGAGGATCACGCTTGAACAGCTCCAGGAGCATTGCATCCAGCTCTAGGACAGTGAAGTTAAAGTTGAGGCCCGGGCGCAGCCTCATGATATCCGCCGAGTTCTTGAACTCCCAGGCGGGTCTCCCCTCTCCTGCAGGGGAGTGATGCGGCGGCGAAGGAAATCTGCACCTACAGCGCCTACAGTGAGCCCGGCAAGCCTGAGGCGAAGGATGCGGGTGACGGCAATCTTCAGCCTATCATCTTCCGGGGCCACGTTGCTCCAATCATTGCCGCGTACTATTGGGGCTTGGCGCACGGCAGTGAATGGCTGCGGGTTCTCCTCGACAATCCAGCACCACTCTGCTCTCCACTCCTCCTACTTGCTGCGGAGCTCACCCTCCAGATATGCTTCCTTCTTGCCGACTCTCGAGATCCAAGCGATCCCGCCGGCAAGAGGCTCTCCTCTCTCAACCCGAGGCATGAAGAAGTGGCGGAAGAGGGCTACATTTGGGTGGACTCCGACAAAGTTCTCGCACAGTCGGTGAACTAGAGTAGGGGTACCCTAGTATCCCGAACTTGTGCACGGGCAGTTGCAGCACCCCGCGGCAAGGCTTGCCGGGCGGCCGCCAAGATCCTCCGTGGCTCCTTTCGAGCCATTCAAGAGCAAAGTATTCAAGCCAAGGAGACAAGGCCCCGGCAAGAAGAGCTTGCCGGGAAGGACAACCAAGGCATCTCAAGGAACTTGCCGCGACACGCCACGCGTCCCGGCAAGGCCTGGCGAGTGACGAGCTTCCGGACGCGACAAGACAGCGACCGCGGCAAGGCGCTTGCCGCGGCAAGTAACCACCCTGTACCCACGCTCCAGCACATCCACCAACGTGTCGCCCTGGGGCCTTCCCAGGCGCGCGTGGCGAGAGGCTGTGCAGCCAACGGTGTGCGGTGGCATGCGACGCTGACAAGATCACCATCGTGGCGCACGGTGGCGTCCCTAACGGTCCTTTTCTGCACTGTGTGGGCGACACAAACGGACATTTAATGCTTTTGTCCCCTGCCGTAAGGGTTAGGTAGGATGCACTGTACATAGCAGTTGTACCAACCACGACACTTTTTACATTTTTACCCTTCTCTGCGTTGCCACCTGTTGGTGACCCCTTTGAGCATATAAAAGGAGGCCCATGCGCAACGTAGGGGAGGTTCGGCTCATTTCGAAGCCAGAAAAACACTTAGCTCTCTCGAGCAAGAACACAATACAATCAAACTAGCAGCAGTAGGAGTATTATCTCTCCGGAGAGCTCCGAAGCTGGGTAAACTGCTCGTGTGCTTCGCCTCGATCTGCTCTTCGTGCGATCTCTGCCCCCCGCCGAACCGAAAGGGGCTCGGTCCGCCGGTCCCATAGGTGCTCGTGGATCAGTTTCCCCGACAATCTCCTCCACATCCACATGGCCCGCGGAGACGATCTCCACGCCATCAAATATCTCCCACTCAAACTTAAAGGACCAGCCCGGCACTGGCTTAACAGCTTGCCAGCAGAGTCAATCGGAAGTCGGGAGGACCTGCAAGCCGCATTCCTCGATAACTTCCAAGGCACGTACGTGCGACCACCAGATGCAGATGACCTAAGCCACATAATTCAGCAGCCAGACGAATCGGCCAGACAATTCTGGACACGGTTCTTAACCAAGAAAAACCAAATCGTTGACTGTCCGGATGCCGAGGCCCTCGCGGCCTTCAAGCATAACATCCGCGACGAGTGGCTTGCCCGGCACCTGGGACAGGAAAATCCGAAATCCATGGCAGCCCTTACATCACTCATGACCCGCTTCTGTGCGGGTGAGGACAGCTGGCTAGCATGCAGCAACAACCTCAATAAAAATGCTGGCAATCTGGATATCAAGGATCGTAGTGGTAGGTCACGTCGCAACAAAAACAAACGCCGCATTAACGGCGATAACAGTGAGGATACATCAGTCAATGCCGGATTCAGAGGCTCTAAACCCGGTCAACGGAAAAAGCCATTCAAAAGAACAACTCAGGGTCCGTCCAATTTGGACCGAATTCTCGACCGCTTGTGCCAGATACATGGCACCCCTGAAAAGCCAGCTCACCACACCAATAGGGACTGTTGGGTGTTCAAGCAGGCAGGCAAGTTCATTGCCGAAAACAGCGACAAGGGGCTACATAGCGACGACGAGGAAGAGACCCGACCGCCGAACAATAGAGGACAGAAGGGTTTCCCCCCACAGGTGCGAGCGGTGAACATGATATATGCCACGCACATACCCAAAAGGGAGCGGAAGCGTGCACTCAGGGATGTATACGCGATGGAGCCAGTTGCCCCGAAGTTCAATCCATGGTCCTCTTGCCCGATCACCTTTGACCGAAGGGACCACCCCACCAGCATTCGCCATGGTGGGTTCGCCGCATTGGTTCTAGACCCAATCGTCGATGGATTTCATCTCACCAGAGTCCTGATGGACGGCGGCAGCAGCCTAAACCTGCTTTATCAGGACACGGTGCGCAAAATGGGCATAGACCCCTCAAGGATTAAACCTACCAAGACGACCTTTAAAGGCATCATACCAGGTGTAGAAGCCAATTGTACAGGCTCAGTTACACTGGAAGTGGTCTTCGGATCCCCGGATAACTTCCGAAGCAAGGAGTTAATCTTCGACATAGTCCCGTTCCGCAACGGCTATCATGCCTTGCTCGAACGTACCGCGTTCGCAAAGTTCAACGTGGTGCCACACTACGAATACCTCAAGCTCAAGATGCCAGGCCCTAGAGGAGTCATCACGGTTAACAGAAACACTGAACGCTCCCTTCGAACGGAGGAACATACAGCGGCTCTCGCGGCAGAAGTACAAAGTAGCCTTTTAAGGCAATTCTCGAGTCCGGCTGCCAAACGGCCGGACACAGCTAAGCGTGCCCGGAGTAACCTACAACACGACCACCTGGCACGTTCCGAGCACGCGTAGCAGTGCGGCCCCAACCCCAGCCCCTGTAAAACATTAAGACAGACCCTTCGCATACTCCATTACGCTCTGAAGATACCATGGGCATGGGGCAAGGGGCTCGACCACGATAAGCCCAGACTGCGGCTCAACCGCACCAGGGGCTCTTAAGTGTGTCGTTTCTTTTTCTTTTCCTTTTATTTTTTTACCTACAGGGACTCCGTTCGTCAAAGGCTCTGTTCGGCAGCAGACATGCCGAACCCACGATGCAACAGCCAGGGAAGGAGAAAGGCTACAACGAAAATCCAGGTGGTCTCCATCATGAGTATTAAATTTGTTTTATGCATTATTCCGTAGCCTACCCCTGGAGGGGGACATGTTAAACAGTCCCATCCCTTGCTTACCGCACCACTTGTATCGTCCTGCACTTACAGCAGTTTTTATTGAATAAAGCAATGCAGCACATTTTTGCTTCTAATTGCATTTCTTTCTTACACATATGTTCATCTATGACATGTTGCATCCGTACGTTTTGGTACGGCTAAATACACCAGGGGCTTATGTTTCCCGCGTTATGGTGTGATAAGTCCGAACACTTTCACAAGTGCGGCACCCCGAACTTATAGCATTATATGCATCGGCTTCGAATCATGTTCTTGGGTCAATAGTTGGGTTTGCCCGGCTCCCATGTTTTGGTACCTTACGTTCCATTTTATCGGCTAAGGTAGCACTGGGAGAACCACTGCGATTGCGCCCCAGTTGAGCTGGGTTAACGCCTCAGTGGAGAAAGCTAAAACTGATCGTCATGATGAGGCGAGAGCTGGTCGCTGTTCGAGAGGTTCTTTGCGAGTCCCTAAAGACTTATGCCGCTTCGAGCAAGGAACCGGATTCTGTCCGGCCAAGGCATGGATAGCGCCCCAAATTTGGCCTTCCGAAAACTAGGGGCTTCGCCGAAATTTAAAATTATAGAATTCTATGGCTAAGTGAGAGTGTTCAAGCATTATAAGTCCGGTTGCCTTGTTCGTTGTGTTGAGCGCCTCCCTCGATGGACCCAAAAATGGGAACAAGAGCGCTCGAGTTTATCCCGAACACCCAAGCACTCGTGGCATGGGGGCTGAAGCCGACGACTTGCCATCTCTCAGATTTGATAAACAGCCGCACAGAAGGTAATATTTTAAATTAACAAGCGTTGCTTAGCGCATATGAACCAAGTTTTCAGCGCACATGATAACAAAATGCGAGTCTGCTCAAATATTACATCTTTGGAGCACTCACCCGCAATAGTGCGGACGCCCTTCAGCACACTCTTATAATACATCTCGGGCGTACGATACTCCTTGCCCTCTGGTGGTGGGTCCGTCACAAGCTTCTGGGCATCCATCTTGCCCCAGTGCACCTTTGCATGGGCAAGGGCCCGACGGGCACCTTCAATACAGGCGGAGTGCTTGATGACTTCAACCCATGGGCACGCGTCCACCAGCCGCCGCACCAGGCCGAAGTAGCTCCCAGGCATGGCGTCCTTAGGCCACAGCCGAACTATGAGGCCCTTCATGGTCTGTTCGGCCACCTTGTGGAGCTCGACCAGCTGCTTCAGCTGGTCGCTAAGGGGCACCGGATGTTCGGCCTCAGCATACTGAGACCAGAAGACCTTCTCCGTCGAGCTCCCCTCCCCGGCCCAGTAGAATGCGGCAGCATCGGACACACTGCGAGGAAGATCTGCGAACGCTCCTGGAGAGCTCCGAGTTCGGGTAAGCGACAGGTAATTAACACTCACATGCTTACTTTGCATGAAAAATGCCTTACCCGCTGCTATTTTCTTTACCGCCTCGATCGCCTGGAGGGCCTTGTAGGCTTCGGCCTTAGCAGCTTTGGCACTCTCAAGAGCCGTTGCAAGCTCAGACTCTCGAGTCTTCGAGTCACACTCCAGGCTCTCATGTTTCCTCACGAGATCCTGAAGCTCTTGCTGTACCTCCGCCACCCGCGCCTCCTGTTTCTCTCGCTCGGTGCGCTCCGCAGCCGCATTGCGTTCGGCCGTGGCCACTGCCTCCTTCAGGGTCGCCACCTCGTTAGTGGCCCCTACAATACCCCAGTTATCCTTGTCATTTTTCTTGCAACCAAAATCCTTTTCTGTAAGGTACAATTTTCATAAGGTATTACTCACCTTCTTTTTCCTCGAGCTGCTTCTTGGCATGGCCGAGCTCGTTCTCGGACCGCTCGAGGTTTTCCTTCAAAGTTTTGACCTCCGCAGTCAGTGCGGCAGACGTCAGCAGCACAGCCTGCAATCCCATATTGACATATTTTCATGACTCCTGCGATTATCTTTCTAAAGATCCTCAGTCCGGCTTTTCTTTCCGAACACCGAACCGAGCATCAGGGGCTACTGTCTATGCGGTACCATTTTACATATATTGAAATTCTTACCTCAAAGCCTGTTAGAAGGCTGCTGCAGGCTTCGGTCAGCCCGCTCTTGGCGAGCTGAACCCTCTGAATCACCGCACTCATAACAGCGAGGTGTTCCTCTTCGATGGAGGCGCCGTTGAGCGCCTCCAGCAAATTATCTGGCACCTCCGGTTGGACGGAGGCAGCCGGCGTCGCGGTCTTGCCCTTCTTCCGAAGGGGTCGCCCGCCAGACTCCAGAGCCACTATGGGTTCCGGGGCTGAGTCCGGTGCAAAGTCCAGGAGGTTGTCCTGCGACACCTCCGGGGCCCTCTCCTCCTGGTGGGTCCCTTCCTGGGATCCCACCTCGGCATCGTCCGCATCACGGGGGGTGGAGGCAGTAGGAAGAGAATCCATATCCGACGCCCCTAAGGACCCGCTCGACGAAGTGGGGAGATCATCCTTAGGCGGACTGCAGGGTTGTATGCGGCATTAGAAAGACATAATGTGGCGGAAAACGAAAACCTTGAAGTTATTTGGGAGTCCAGATACTTATGATCTCGCCAGAGGCTTGGCCCTTGGAGGCCAGTCCTCGTCGTCGTCACTGGCGTTGGCGGAACAGTCCGGGGGAAGAGTTTTCCCCTCTTGGACCCTTCGGCCTCCCTTGTTGGGGAGGCCTTCCTTTTCTTCCCTCCCACCGCTGGGGGAGAGGCTTTCTTCTTCTCCTCCTTGCCTTGGTGGGAGGAGTCGGCCTCGGATTCATCGTCCGATAGCACCTGAAAACGGGAACTCTTCCGAGTCCCCGTGGCCTTCTTCTTGGCCTTCTTCTCCGGCACCACGTGGGGTGCCGGAGCCAGCAGCCCCGTTAGGCGGGCGTCAGCTGGGTCCTCTGGCAATGGGGCCGGACAGATAGCCTATGCGGCCTTCTTCAGCCAGTCCTGTCAAAGCAAAGGGAGTTTAGATCCCGCATAGAGTCAAACTATGAATAACAAGCGTCCCATAAAGGACAATATCACTTACCTCGTCAGCTGGACGCTGCGAGCTGAATCCGCGATCTTCGGTAGCGGATGCGGGAGCCTTGGCGCCCTTGAATAACACCTTCCAGACCTCTTCGTACGTAGTGTCGAAGAGCCCATTCAAAGTCTGGTGCTGCGCCGGATCGAACTCCCACATATTGAAGCCCCGTCGTTGGCACGGGAGAATCTGGTGGATGAGCATGACCTGGACTACGTTGACAAGCTTGAGCTTCTTGTCCACCAGCTTTTGGACGCAGGCTTGGAGTCCGGTCAGCTCCTCCGAATCGCCCCAAATCCGGCCGCTCTCTTTCCAAGAGGTGAGCCGTGTGGGGATGCCGGATCTGAATTCGGGGGCCGCTGCCCATTTGGGATCACGCGGCTCGGTGATGTAGAACCACCCCGATTGCCACCCCTTGATGGTTTCCACAAAGGTGCCCTCCAGCCACGTAACGTGGGACATCCTGCCCACCATGGCACCTCCGCACTCCGCTTGGCTGCCCTTCACAACCTTCGGCTTGACACTGAAGGTCTTGAGCCACAAGCTGAAGTGGGGCTGGATGCAGAGGAAGGCCTCGCACACGACGATAAACGCCGAGATGTTGAGGATAAAATTCGGGGCCAGATCATGGAAATCTAGGCCGTAGTAGAACATGAGCCCCCGGACAAAGGGATGAAGTGGGAAGCCCAGTCCGCGGAGGAAATGGGGAAGGAATACTACCCTCTCATGGGGCCTAGGGGTGGGGATGAGCTCTCCCTCGTCGGGGAGCCGATGCGTGATGTCGCTGGACAAGTATCCGGCGCTGCGCAGCTTCTGGATATGCCCCTCCGTGACGGAGGAGGCCATCCATTTGCCTCCCGCTCCGGACATATTTGGAGAAGGTTGAGGTGAGATGTGCGGGCTTGGGCGCTAGAGCTCGAGTTCGCAGAGATGGATAAGCCAAGGAGGAAGAAGGCGCAGGTAAAAAGTTTGGATCTTTATCCCCTTATATGGGCGGATAGAAACACGCGTCCCCACCGGCCTGGTAAAACTCGCTTATCTCCCAAGCGTCACAATCAATGGCGCGGTTGGGTTACCCACGTCCGTATTGATGGGAATCCCGGAATAAGGGGAACCCGATCTCTGCTTCGACAGGACGTGCCAAGGAAACTGCTTCGCTAAACGCGCTAAAGTGGTACAATAAAAACGTTTCAAATAAAGGCTTGGTTGCGGTGTGACATCACGCCACGGAATACATTAGCAGATTGAACTTGTGTGAATATTATTCTCTCTATGGTGGTATGTGTAAATTATTTTTGCAGAGCCGGACACGATCCTGGTGTTCACGATCTTCTATAAATTATTCGGAGGAGGAACCCGCCTTGCAATGCCGAAGACAATATGCACGCCGGACTCGTCGTCATTGAAGCCTGGTTCAGGGGCTACTGAGGGAGTCCCAGACTAGGGGGTGTCCGGATAGCCGAACTACCATCATCGGCCGGACTCCAAGACTATGAAGATACAAGATTGAAGAATTCGTCCCGTGTCCGGATGGGACTTTCCTTGGCGTGGAAGGCAAGCTTGGCGATACGGATATGTAGATCTCCTACCATTGTAACCGACTCTGTGTAACCCTAGCCCTCTCTGGTGTCTATATAAACCGGATGGCTTTAGTCCGTAGGACGAACAACAATCATACCATAGGCTAGCTTCTAGGGTTTAGCCTCCTTGATCTCGTGGTAGATCTACTCTTGTAACCCACATCATCAATATTAATCAAGTAGGACGTAGGGTTTTACCTCCATCAAGAGGGCCCGAACCTGGGTAAAAACATCGTGTCCCTCGTCTCCTGTTACCATCCGCCTAGACGCACAGTTCGGGACCCCCTACCCGAGATCCACCGGTTTTGACACCGACAGCCGGACTGTCCCAAAACCTAGTTTCGGTGTTCCTGGCACTCTCTACCGCACAGTATTTTTGTACGATAGTCGCTAGGTCGATGAAGCGTGTAACTTCACGACGACTTATGGCGTTCATGATTCCCTTGTCCGTGCAATTGTTGCAAAAAATTGAAATCGCGCTTTTTTCGCAGCAGTCCTTTATCCTGTTCATAACCAGGAGGAATCTGGCCCAGTAATGATGTACTGTTTCATCGGGCTCTTTCCGTATTCGAGATAGATCGCTTATGTTTGGGTGGGCGGGTGGAATCAAGTTTGGAACCCCGCCCGATCTGAGGCTCAAAGGCCAGGAAGTTTCCGGATTTGGAAGCTTGACTTGCTGGATGCTTTCCAACGAATCTAGTCTGATGCCTGACTCTAAGTTCAGTATTTGATTAGCGTCCGTCCTTTCACAGGAATCCGGCTTGGAGGGATCGGGAATCCGGACATAGTTGGTTTTCAACGTAGAAGAAGGGTTGCCGCATTGTTCCTCTACCACGACAACGTGGTGGGTGGCCTGAGGAGAGTTAATCTCTCTCATGTCGGGTTTAAGCCCAATCTGATCATAGTCTGTAGCGACTCCCAGGGCGGCGATGCGATCCAAGAGCTCGTTTACAGAGGAGAGCTCAATCGGATTTAACTGCTCGGCGAATTCCGGGCTGACGTGAAGATCGCTTTTGATGACCTGAGAGGTCATCGTCGGAGCGGTGGCCGAACAGGCGGTCATAAGAAAACCACCTAGCCGGACAGTTTGGCCGGCGGCCAAAGCTCTCTTGACGACGGTGCCGTCTTTAAAGACGGGAGAAGGCATCCTTCCTGATCGCGACGGTACAGAGGAACTCTCAATGAAAGCACCAATGTCGGTGTCAAAACCGGCGGATCTCGGGTAGGGGGTCCCGAACTGTGCGTCTAGGCGGATGGTAATAGGAGACGAGGGACACGATGTTTTTACCCAGGTTCGGGCCCTCTTGATGGAGGTAAAACCCTACGTCCTGCTTGATTAATATTGATGATGTGGGTTACAAGAGTAGATCTACCACGAGATCAAGGAGGCTAAACCCTAGAAGCTAGCCTATGGTATGATTGTTGTTCGTCCTATGGACTAAGGCCATCCGGTTTATATAGACACCGAGAGGGCTAGGGTTACACAGAGTCGGTTACAAATGTAGGAGATCTACATATCCGTATCGCCAAGCTTGCCTTCCACGCCAAGGAAAGTCCCATCCGGACACGGGACGAAGTCTTCAATCTTGTATCTTCATAGTCTTGGAGTCCGGCCGATCATGATAGTTCGGCTATCCGGACACCCCCTAGTCCGGGACTCCCTCAGCAACACTAGTGGTTGCCCTGGCAGTTTCATCAGTGACTGGAATTTCATCAGCAGTCCTAGTACTTGCAGTTTCATCAGCAGCCTGATTTTCATCAGCGGGGCTGGCATTTCCTTCAGTTGGCTAGGCAGATGCTTCAGCCGGAGGAATCTCAATGTGCGATGAATCAACAACATTGGAGGTGAATTTCTTTGTCAGTTTAACAAACCTGACTTTGGCTCCCAGCCACTCTGCTTTGTAAGCTTCAAATTCATCACGAAGCTTTTTGATCTCAGCTTGCAGAGTGAGGAGTTGTTCAGGTGAAAGTTTGAGAACATTGTCCTTCAGATAGCGCTGTTTTTTATACTGCGTTTTCTTAGCAACTCTGGCTTGATCATATTTCCACTATTCTTCAGTTATGAACACCGTCAACATGTGAATTTGTCCAGGAGTGAGGCCCAACTCTGGCAGAGGAGTATTTGGATCTTTATACTAGAGGTCAATGAAATCAAGGATCTTCTTTGGATCCAATAGAAGGGGCACACCACTTTCTTTGGCTCTAGCGGCCCTTTGCTGTTTGTTTCTGATGATTTCAGCCAATTCTTCAGCATCAGCCTCGTCATCATCAGAAGGCACTTGAAAAACAATTTGTTTCTTGTGAGGACTTGGTCTAGTTCCTCGTCCTACAGTGGCCTTGGTCTTCAGAAAAGTTGGGCTCTTTGAAGACGGATGAGGAACTGAAAAACTTGCAAAAGCTCCTGAGGCAATAGAGAAGCCAGTTGTCCTTTGGCATGTGGCGAGATGCACAGGTGCTGAGGACTTTGTCGGAGGAGCTGAGGATTTTGCTGAGTCAGGAACTGGGGCAGCCTGAGGAATTTGCCTTGATGGCACAGAGGAGCTTTGCCGTGAGGGCATTGCTGAGGAACTTGGCCATGAGGGCATTGCTGAGGAAATTGGTTTTCGAGTAGGCTTCTTGGGCATAGCCTTCTTGCTCGTGGTGGCCTCAGCAGCAGCATCAGCAGAATGTTCATTGAATTTCTTCACTGCTTCGCTGGCCTGCTTCCTGGCCCATTCATTAGCATAATCCTCACCATGTTTAAGGCTTGTTGGATCATCTCTTTGTCCAGGTGCCAGTGGAGGTCTTGAGCATGGAGGGTTGAGAGCGAATTTCTTCATATATTTCGGAGTAACATATATGTACTCTCTCCACTCCCATGCCCACCTTCGTTCAATCCTCTGTATGCGCACTTTGCGCTCGTTCTTGGTTTCTTTTCCATGAGTTGCCTCATCAGGCGTGCAGTACCCTGCATAAATGTCATCAGGGATCTCAAAGGCAGTGTTGACTTCAAGCTTCTTTCCTCCTTTTTGAGGCCTTTTAGCATCTGCCATTTTCTCTAACTGAGGAATTTGAACAATAGAATTCTCTGAGGAAGTATGCAGCTTTTCTTTAAGGAACGCTGCAAATGAGTTAAGTTGATGAGAACCTAGTGATTCAGCAGCAGACATGTGTACCTGTGAACAGAGTATAGGTGCGAAGAATTTGGAGAGGTCATATGCGTTCTCAGAAGTTTTTGTAAATCGGAACAAGTTTGAGGAAATTGACCAGTTGAGTCTTGAAGAATTTCACTAAGCATTCTTTGACTTAGGTTCCAGAGTTGTGCGGATTGTGAAATTCACACAATTGAGGAATCTTGAAGAAAAACGTCACTTAGAGAAACAGATCAAGAGCAGAAGTTGTGCGAGGTGTTTAGAGTGTTGAAGTTGAAGAATAAACACCTTTTGAAGATTTGATGAAAATCATCAGTAGCAATAAGGGCAGTAAAAGTAACTTTTAATTACCCTTGACGAAGAACACGACAAACAGGAGGTGTAGATTTAGAAGTTCATCAGCTCAGATATTCCACGCCCTAACTTGGCGGCGGAAGACAACTACGGCGGCGGCGGAGTGAAGAAATCTGCGTCTGGCGCTAGTACGACGTCGACGAGGTCGAGGCAATGAAGCTCTTCCTCACCAGCGATGATGGAAGTAGCGGCGGTGCTAGGTTTTAAGAGCTTGAGCGAGGGAGTGAGGTCGAGTGGAGTAAAAACGAAGTGAGGAGGGGATGGGGTATTTATAGCCACTGTGAAAAACTGTTCACCCGAAGAATTAGGACGAACGTGCCCCTGGCCCTTCTCATTCGCGCGACATGTGTCACCCACGTACTATGAGGTGGAGATCGTGCAAGATCGTGGGTGAATAGATAAGATTTATCTTGGAATGTGTAACGGTTTGAGCGACAACAACCAAAAATTCAGATACGAATATTGTAAAGTTTCGTTCACAATTTCTTCAGCCGACAAGGAAACAATGAAGACTTTGAACGAGTTTCAAATAGAACGCACATGAAGAATTTGTGAATAGACCGGGTTGAGTTTATCATAGAGGGGGAAAGGATCCGATCACATTCACTTAGCAGAAAAGTCAACTTGAAGAAATAGCAATAAGTGAATATTGTAGAGGACATAAAAACTCAAGTATATATATATATATATATATATATATATATATATATATATATATATATATATATATATATATATATATATAGTCAGTGAAGAACAACAACGGAAAGAGTGAAGACAATGCAAATTTGAAGAATTTGAAAAAATTGGGGAATTTCAAAAATGAAGAAAAACTCAAAATGAAGTTTTTCAACTTTGGTTGGTGGCGTAAACCACCGTATAAGAAAGCTGATTTCAGACACCGCGTACAATTGTCATAGGGTTCTGAGAATCAATTTCTTCATTGATTTCTTCACACTTAGAGGGCTAGTCTTCATTGATTGAAGAAAAACGTTACTTCGTGTGTTGCACATCTAAGTCATGAAGTCAGCATAAGTGTTAGGATGTGTGTCCTTTTCAAAGAACATTCGAAGATTCTAGGATATTTAGCTCACACCGCAACTTGCTAAATCTCTTCTCATCCAAGGGCTTTGTAAAGATATCGGCCAGCTGGTCTTCAGTACTTGCGTGGTCGATGGAGATGTCGCCCTTCAACACATGGTCACGAAGAAAATGATGAAGAATCTGGATGTGCTTTGTTTTCGAGTGCTGAACTGGGTTGTGAGCAATCTTGATAGCACTCTCATTGTCGCAGTAGAGCGGCACATTCTTCACATTGATGCCATAGTCATTGAGAGTTTGCTTCATCCATAGCAATTGATCATAGCAGGATCCAACAGCAATGTATTCAGCTTCAGAAGTAGAGAGTGATACGCAGTTCTGTTTCTTCGAGGACCAACATACCAAAGATCATCCAAGGAAATGACATGTGCCTGATGTTGACTTGCGGTCCACACGATCACCAGCATAGTCAGAGTTTGAATATCCAATGAGATCAAATGAAGAGCCCTTGGGATACCATAATCCAAGTGTTGGTGTATGAGCTAGATATCAAAGAATATGCTCCACAGCCTTATGGTGTGATTCCTTCGGTGTAGCTTGAAATCGGGCACACATGTAAACACTAAGCATTATATCCGGCCTAGATGCACATAGATATAATAAAGATCCAATCATGGAGCGGTATACCTTTTGATCGAAGTCTTTACCATTTTCATCAGTGCATAGATGGCCATTTGTGGGCATAGGGATTTTGATGCCTTTGCAGTCTTGCATGCCGAATTTTCTCAACACATCCTTGAGGTATTTCTCCCGAGATATGAATATGCCATTGTATTGTTGACGGATCTGAAGACCTAAAAAGAATTTCAATTCTCCCATCATAGACATTTGATATTCTTCACTCGTCATGTAGGCAAATACATCACTGTAACGTTGGTTAGTACAGCCAAAAATAATGTCATCAACATATATTTGGCACACGAGTAATTCATCATCATATGCTTTGGTGAAAAGAGTTGGGTCAAGTGAACTGGGTTTGAAGCCTTTCTTCATGAGGAATTCCTTTAGTGTGTCATACCACGCACGAGGTGCTTGCTTGAGGCCATAGAGGGCCTTGTTGAGTTTGTAGACGTGATCTGTGTGTAGCCTTGAGCTACAAGATGAGCCTTATTCCTCACCACGAGGCCATTTTCATCTTGTTTGTTGCGATATATCCATTTGGTACCGATGATATTGTGCTTGTGTGGGTCTGGTCGCTTGACTAGCTCCCACACATTGTTGAGCTTGAATTGATGCAATTCATCTTGCATGGCTTGAATCCACTCAGATTCCATGAATGCTTCATCAACTTTGGTGGGCTCTGTGATAGAGACAAAAGCAAAGTGCCCACAAAATTTAGATAAATGTGAAGCTTTTGAGCGAGTGAGAGGACCTAGTGCGTTGATGTCATCAATGATCTTCTCGATCTGCACTTTGTTTGCAACGCGAGGATGTGTGGGTTGAAGATTTTGCTTTGGCCGAGCAATTTCTTCAGGACCAGTTTCTTTAGTAGCACCAGTATGATTTTCTTCACGGTCCGGAATGACTTCTTCAGCAGATTCTTCGGTAGGGATGATATCCTCAGTGGCTTTGAACTTGATAGATTCCTCATGTGACATTTCATCTAGCACAGGAAGTAGGTGCTCTCTTTGCGAGCCATTAGTTTCATCGAACCGCACGTCTACAGTTTCAACAACCTTGTGATGATTTAGGTTGAAGACTCTATAGGTGTGCGAGTCCATCCTGTAACCAAGCATAAAACCCTCGTATGCTTTTGGTGCAAACTTAGAGCGATGGTGAGGATCTCTAATCCAACATTTAGCACCGAAGACTTTGAAATAACTTACATTGGGTTTCTTGTCAGTGAGGAGTTCGTATGAGGTCTTTTTGAAGAATTTGTGAAGATATACCCTATTGATGATGTGGCACGCAATATTGATTGCTTCAGGCCAAAGGCGATGAGGCGTCTTGTATTCATCAAGCATAGTGTGAGCCATCTCAACAAGGGTTCGGTTCTTGTGCTCCACGACGCCATTCTGCCGAGGAGTATAAGGATCAGATAACTTATGAGTAATACCAAGTATATCAAGATATTCACCGAGTCCAGTGTTCTTGAACTCAGTTCCATTATCACTCCTGATATGCTTGATCTTCACACCGGAGTTAGTGGAAGCCCTTGAAGAAAATCGTCTGAAGTCTTCCAACACTTCATTTTTGTAAGTGATGATATGCACGCATGTGTAACGAGAATAGTCATCAACTATGACAAAGCAATATAATGATGCAGAACTAGAGAACGTGGCATAATGAGTAGGGCCAAAGAGATCCAAATGAAGTAATTCAAAGGGATGAGAAGTGGTCATGATGGTCTTCGAGGGATGCTTGGCTCTGGTGATCTTTCCAGCCTCACAAGCCCCACAAAGATGATCTTTGAGGAATTTGACACCCTCGATGCCAATGACATGCTTCTTCTTTGCGAGTGTATGCAAGTTCCTCATCCCAGCATGACCAAGTCGTCGATGCCATAGCCAGCATTCTGAAGCTTTTGCAAGTAGACATGCGACAGGCTGTGGTCCTCGACCCAATACCTTGCTTTTGCCTTTGTCAGCGTAGGTGATATGCTTCAGATGGGATGGTGACAAATCAGTGTCCATTGGTGTCTACTACACAACCTTCTTCTTGTAGACGTTGTTAGGCCTGCAAGTGCATAGGTTTGTAGGATAGTAGCAAATTTCCCTCAAGTGGATGACCTAAGGTTTATCAATCCGTAGGAGACGTAGGATGAAGATGGTCTCTCTCAAACAACCCTGCAACCAAATAACAAAGAGTCTCTTGTGTCCCCAACACACCCAATACAATGGTATATTGTATAGGTGCACTAGTTCGGCGAAGAGATGGTGATACAAGTGCAATATGGATGGTAGATAAAGGTATTTGTAATATGAAATTATAAAAACACCAAGGTAACTAATGATAAAAGTGAGCGTAAACGGTATTGCAATGGTAAGAAACAAGGCCTAGGGTTCATACTTTCACTAGTGCAAGTTCTCTCAACAATAATAACATAGATAGATCATATAACAATCCCTCAACATGCAACAAAGAGTCACTCCAAAGACACTAATAGTAGAGAACAAACGAAGAGATTATGGTAGGGTACAAAACCACCTCAAAGTTATTCTTTCGGATCAATCTATTCAAGAGTTTGTACTGGAATAACACCTTAAGACACAAATCAACCAAAACCCTAATGTCACCTAGATACTCCATTGTCACCTCAAGTATCCGTGGGCATGATTATACGATATGAATCAAAAAATCTCAGATTCATCTATTCAACCAACACAAAGTACTTCAAAGAGTGCTCCAAAGTTTCTACTAGAGAGTCAAGAACGTGTGCCAACCCCTATGCATTGGTTCATGGGTGGAACCCGCAAGTTGGTCACCAAAACATACATCAAGTGGCACATGATATCCCATTGTCACCACAGATAAGCACGACAAGACATACATCAAGTGTTCTCATAAAAGACTCAATCCAATAAGATAACTTCAAAGGGAAAACTCAATTCATCACAAGAGAGTAAAGGGGGAGAAACATCATAAGATCCAACTACAATAGCAAAGCTCGGGATACATCAAGATCGTGCCATAGAGGGAACACGAGAGAGAACACGAGAGAGAGATCAAATACATAGCTACTGGTACATACCCTCAGCCCCGAGGGTGAACTACTCCCTCCTGGTCATGGAGAACGCCGGGATGATGAAGATGGCCACCGGTGAAGGATCCCCCCTCTGGCATGGTGCCGGGAAGGGCTCCCGGGAGGTTTTGGTGGCTACAGAGGCTTGCGGCGGCGAAACTCCCGATCTATCTTGATATTCGATGTTTTTAGGGT